>NW_009723251.1:0-58297 GCF_000703405.1 Apaloderma vittatum
TGTTTAACTTTGTTTATTTTTAACTTGATCATGACAAATATCTACACCTATAGCATTCTCAGATAGTAATCGAAACACCAGCTGCCCCCACCCCAAACCCCAGTGGACATCATTAGACAGAATTCAAAAGAAGCATACCCTATTTCAAAAATATTCCATCCTACAGCTGACACCTACCCCTCCTGCCTCACTCTTTCAGACTGCTGGAAGCACTGTTGTCACTGGGAGTGACGCTCTTATACTCCCTGAGAGCAGTTCTCAGGCAGTTCATGTCATTTAGATGATAACTTAAAAGCCCCATTATGTAAGAAGCAGCAAATGCTCGAAGTACTCATTTATTCCATGTTCTCAGAAGGAATTCCATAGGGTAAGAAAAGAAAAACAAACCAAAAAGAAAAGTCATCTGAGCATGTATTAATAATAATTTCTGTATAATTTTGATTCCTCTTGATTTCTTAGTAAATAACAGCAAGCACTGAAAAATACCTGCAAGCAAATAACAGAAATTGTGAGTTTCGAAGAGGGAAGAACTGGCAATATGTTAATGGAACTAACATGTTTTAGAGTTCCTGACAGTAAATTTCTGGGGAGAAAAGGATGCTCCCAGTTGCTAGCATAATCTCTGTCTGCTGACACAAATGCTTATATATCTCAACAGTTCAACGCTTTATTACTCTAGTTCTTAATTTTTTTTAAACATTTCCTCAAACATAGCATTCAAACTGAGCTGTCTTCCTATAATGTGTAACATTACCTGCCTGATTATAATATGAAGTTTTATAACTGTCTAGCTTTGCAACTACACTGCTAATGTAGGCTAATGGCTCCAATTTTATGCAGCTTTTGAAAGCTGCATCTCATCTCAGCCAATATAGAATTTCTGTATCGCAGTTTTATTTCATCACCCACGATATGCAGCATCACTTAGTATTTTTCAAGGCGGTTTAGTATCTTGCCTCCGTCGAGTTCTGTTTTGTGGTTTTGGAAGAATTACAACAAAACTCAAGAAAAGTGTAGGCTTGAGGAATATTTTAAGCTTTGTCTTTCTGGATGACTGTCTCTTTGCGTTAATCTTTTTTCAACAGAAACATGTTCCACAAGAAAAGTGAGATAAGTACTTTCATTAAAGCATGTTTTGTCTCTGGCTTCAAAACCATTTCAAACACTTAAACTCTTCCAATGTACTTAATGGAGAGGAACCATTTCCTTTATTTTGCTACTTTTGTCTCCATAAAATAAGTATTATCAGCAGTGTGCTGCAGCTCTCCCTTACACATAAATTAAACTCAATGAAGCTGATAATATTTATTAATTGCACATTATTTTCATAGTATTTGTAGCATTAGTTGTTTTTCCTGATCTATGCTTGTTGAGTTTTTAAGATACCGGATTGATTCCGAGCATATTTTCTCCTCTTTCATTTACGTAGCTTTGTATTCCCAGCATACGTGAAAAAAATACCCAGACTACAGACCTTTGTAATTCAATCTCAAATATATAATGCATAAAACCACTAAACAAATGTTGACCTCTTTCATTTTTCCCCTTCAGCAAGCTCCCACTGATGCTGCCTTTTCTCCTTTTTATTCAATTACCCCTCAACTTGAAGGGGCCACTTCTGTATCCTAATATATCCCACATACTTGAAATCTTTTTTCTTTTTGATGTTCAAAATTCTTATGCAAGTAACCACTGAAAATCTCCTTATCCTGCTTTCACAGTCACACGAGAGGTACCTCAAGGAGGCTGTAAGGACTTTAAATGTATTTGGTCTTTCAGTATAGGGTAGAACAAGTCTCAGGCTTCCCAGCAATCACTGCAGTCAGACAAGCATCAATATGGAAGCAGTGAACTTCTTCAGAGCATTTCTCCTGAGAAAATGCTAAGACATACCTAATTCATAATTTGCAGTTCAGATTATCTTCCAAGAAAGAGAAGTCAGTAAAATGAATTATATGATAACCACCTAAACGCATAATAGGTTGCTGCAAAGAGGAGGTATTTTTGTGGATTACAGATAGGTTAAACTGCAGCAAGGGATTTTCTGCTGAAAACACCTTCCAATCCTAAGGGTAATCCAGTCCTACAGAACCTGAAACTTTTATCGGATGTCTGCTTAGCCCCTAAAAGGAAAGGCTGATACCTGGGGGGAATCTTCGCTAAAATTCACTATTGCATGTATATTACATGGCTCTAGGAACAGTAGAATGAAATTTACCCATAAATACATAATCGGTAATTAAAAGTGTGTTTTTAGAGGAACAATAAAATTTAAGACACAACGAAACAAAGGTATAATGCCGTGAATACCTCATCTCAGTATAATAATGAAAACAAGAACACTAATTAACTTTCAGTCCAAGCACAAATTCTTGTCCAGTGATTAGTCCATCATTAGGAAAAGAAAAGCACTGTATCTGGAAGTAAACATCTTCCCCAATTTGCAACAGATTATTTAATTATGATATCTTGCTTGTGTATATTCTCAAACTAACTTGCTTTCCAGCTCTGATGCATTACTTCCACCTAAAATGCTAAGCACCACCAATGGAATTTACAGTAAGAACACTTAAGTATAAATGCACTTAAAATGGAGTGGAAGAGTTTTACCAAGCTTACTGTGACAGTCATTAAAAGCTGTAGTAATACATACGACTAATTATTTGAATGGATTCTTTTTGGTAAATGTATTTTTGAAGAGTATTCCCTTTATCATTTGTTGAAAAACCTGGAAAGGGAAGTAAGACAGTGTAGCTTATTTATGGGCTATGCCTACTGATTTTTTTTTCTTTCACTGTACGAGTAATTCTTGGGCAATATGCCTTCAAAGTTAAAAGGATGAACATTAAATTAGGTGCAGAACAAATTAGTAAAGACTTGTCAAGCAGCACACAGGAATAGGAATCTACAATTGGAATTTTATTTCGTCTCAGGATTTTAAAATGTGGCAGGTAACAATCTATTAATTCCTGAATCTTTAGGTACTCTGTTGCTAAGTGCTTCATTTAATGCCCCTTCCACAGACACTCCCCATGTTCAGATTTTCATTTAACAGTTTAAAGAAAATTAAGCTCTACAGGTTCTTGTCAGATGATCTTAAATTCTAGACAGAACCAGCTTCCCTATCGAGCATGTGGTCGTTTATTATAGGTTCACAGAGAAAAAACAAGCCTGTTCAGTTTTCCACTGCTGGCCTCATTCTATCACTGAAACACAAATCCACTTCAGGGCTTACACCAAACAGGAGCAGTGATAAACATTTCAAAACAGAAGAGTGAAATCACTCCATATTAACAGAAAAGATACATCATTATATGTGCTTCAGGGATACTAAACCATAACCCTGAGCACAGATGTACCAGGCGACAGTGCAGGTTTCTACATGATGTCACGAGGCTCCTCCAAAACACTGAAATACCACAACCATCTTACTTGTCTGGTGTGCATTAGCAAAAGGTGAGACACCTCACAAGGGATAACAGAACGCTGGTCTTTGACAAGGTTTTGAACAGCTCCTCGCTCACAAAACACAAAGCTGTGCTGTTTCTACACCACTACAGGGAAGCTGTGACAGTGCCAAGATCACAGTATAACCCAAACGGGAATGAATGGAACTACAGGTTGATAAGATCGCTCTCAGCCACGAAGGGTACATTGGCTAAGTGAAAAACAGATTTTTTACTAAGTTTACAAGTCTGGAAAGGTAGTCTAGCTGTCCATCCAAACAGAGGTATAAGAGACAATAGCAGCTCTGAGGGGTGATCTTTCTTTAAAATTATTTAAAAGGAGGGAAAACTAAGAATATTTGTTTAACAAGGAAAAACAGTTTGCACTTTATATCTTTGCAGTAAAGGTTGAGGAAGAACTTTTGAAAACATTAAGTGGAAAATTAAGACTTGTACATATTTAGTGGCAGGTCACTTAATAGTAAACATTTTTTAAGTGACCAGTTATTGGTGATCTTAAGACAGTACAGTTCCTCCATTCATACTCTGTCAGGGGTCATTATAATAATGTTATAATGAGGCATCTGCAAACTTTCTGAAACTTTTCCTTTTCTAGACATGAGCCTATTAACTCCAAGGAACCTGAAAGCTTGAAATTTCAGGAAGGTAACAGAATCACAGAGCTGCTCACTTGTGAGAAACGAGCTGTACAGTCACATCATCACTTGAAATGAGGTCATTATGAAGTTAGGATGCTTCATTGATCTATCTGAACCCTTTAGTGGTCTGACTCTAGTTGCTTGCATAATTTGTAACACTAATTGGCTCCCATCTTGGCAGATTCATACGAATAAAAGTAATGGGGACTGAACTGCATTTCATTCATTTCAGAGATAGAACATTTAAGCCTTTACAACCAACCCTGAAAAGTCTTTTACAGACTCCAATTTAAAGAACAAATATGAAAGACTTAACAATGATGAATCATATCAGTTCATCTTATTAGTTCTTGCCTAAACTGATATTCACAGAGAACAGGTTTTACTCTGTGGGTTGGGGTTTTTTTGTAGGGTTATGTGTTGTTTTTTTCTTTTCTTTAGAGAAATTATTACAAGACTAATTGGAATACGCCAAATTACCCTTATATCTGCAGAGCAAATATGGGACTGGGTACTATAAGAGCAGCTAGGAAAGGGCTATGTTGATACATAGAGAAAAGATACTGCTAGAGGGTTTTTTGTGCTTTGAAAGAAAACAAGAGGACTAAGTCCACAGGAGTCCAAAAAGCTGTCTCAGGGCCTTGGGAACAGATGAGAAAGAAAAAAGCTCCATCAGAAGAGGCATTCAAGTCAGTTTGGTGTTGTGATTGTGTCATTCTGTGCCAAACAATGTAACTTTGTCCTGGGTTTTTTTTTGGTGGGGACAGAGTTAATTTTCTTCACAGCAGCTGTATTTTGGATTTAGGAGAACAACATTGACAGGACATTGATGTTTAGGGTAAGCACTACTTAGCAACAAGTCAAGGATTTTTCCGTTTCCTGGTGTTCAGTCAGGTTTGTTCCTCATGTCAGAGGCCTGAAAGTAACTGAGATTCTCTGTTTCAACACATCTAATGCTCACCTGAACCACCATAACAACTTTAACTCAAACAATTAAGTAGAATTGTTACCTCTAGAATTTCCTTAATTTTATGATAATCAAGACATAACAGCACTACATCAGCAGCTTATGTTTATTAACCACACTTCTCTATAAGCACAAACAATTACCCTTGAAAGTTTTGAAAGGATTTAATCATGTTCTGCATCTTTGCACAAGGCATTTGCCTCATTTTCTGCACAATCCTCTGACTTTTTCTCAGCTGTTAACCTCAAAATGATCATCTTCTCATTGAATAAACACTTGTACATTTATCAGAATAAGCACTATTCCTCCTTAATTTACTTTTCCTGGTGAATACCTCACCATTTAGCTATAGAACATTATCTGTGACAGTATTACAGTCTTTCCATTTACCAGAAAACAGAGTGAATCCAAACAATGAAGCGGCCCTCCATCCAAGTCAGCTGTGAGGAAATATTTTATTTCACCTTAGTCAGTATATAGGTTGGAAGCATAGGAGAGGGAAAAAAGAAAAAGAATCAGCAGGGGGTACAAGACATAAGATTACATTACGACCTACGCAGAGGTTTGCAGCTACCTTACCCAGCCCTAAATTGTTCCTCTTTGTCTGCATTTCCAGGAGGTTCGTACAGTGCAGAACAGCAGCTCCCACCTTCTCTAACACCCACTAAATCTGAAAGAGAAGGAATTTCTCAGAATTTGCAATTTTGGTGAATCATACTGTGCATCTACCTACTGTATGACTTTATGATCTATCCTACAGGAGTAATTTTACACTGTTATGGTAAAAATTCAAGCCAAGTAACATACTCAAATAGTCTCTCTAGGAGAGACTGAAAATACAAGGATCTCTTTGCATGTCCAAACCTTTTTTTCCACATTATGTTGCACTTGGTAAAGGTGGTAGCTATACAAATCATTTAGAAGTCAGAGCCATGATATAGGAGAGGGCTGAAAAATCAGCGAGCTGACGTGAGGTCATCTGCCCAAACCATCAGTTCTGTGATTTTTGTAGTGAGGGAAAAACCCAACACCTTAATGGTAACTGGATCACCTCTTCTCGAGCTGCTGCTTTTTCTGCATTAGAGGCGTAACTCAGTTTACATCCTTAAAACCTCAAAAGGCTAACAGTTTTTAAAGATAGTATCCAACTACAAAGAATAGCAACAATTTTTTTAATATAGGTCTGCTAAACTCAGTATTTGAATCAGACGTGATAAAAGGTGGAGTTGACTAGGTACTTACTTTCATCTCTACAGTAACTTTGATTCATATTTAATGGTAGGCTTTTCCACAATGCTGATTTCCTTTCATGATCATTCTTTGCTCAAATATATATTTAAATGGAGGAATTATTTCTGTCTCTTAGAAAATAACTCTGAAAGCAGAAGCAGCATTGGCTTACTGTGGTCATATCTCTTAACTTTAATTCACATGCAGTATTAGAAATTTCCGATTTAATACTTAAAATTATAGAGACCTGACAAGTGCACAATCAAAAGTGAAACCCCCAAAAGAAGGTAACTGCTATAATGAAAATACTGAGCTAGAATACAAAATTATGTATAAATAAAGTGTTTCATGTGGTCTTTAAAACTCCAAACAACTGATAAAGCTAAGAGACCATCTTTACTTATTTCTCTAGTTCTGCAAATGCTTCAGTGCTCTCTGCACGATATATTCTAAACTGGAATTAAAAAGAAAAAGGTGAGGCAATGTTGTCATGGTAGATTTTTTTTTTTTATATAGATGCGCTCAATCCAAGTGCAACTGCCAAACACATGCTTGCACGCAGTTTGGACTGATTCTGTGCAGTTTATCTGTAGTCAGTATCCAAGTGAGCAACAATCTCTAACTGCTACTCAGGAGACTCTAAAGGAGAGAAAAGGGAGATTTTCTGCAAAA
This sequence comes from Apaloderma vittatum, assembly GCF_000703405.1. NCBI lineage: Eukaryota > Metazoa > Chordata > Aves > Trogoniformes > Trogonidae > Apaloderma > Apaloderma vittatum. Next base: position 6,975 of record NW_009723251.1, read on the forward strand.
AATGGGGTAAAAACAAGTCAGGCTGTCTTGAGGATGAACTAAGATAAGATTACCTTTAGTCCTTTCAGTAACTTTTAGTACTTAAGTGCGTTACACAGATTGCATGATCGGTCCTTTGGTACTTTTATCTTGTGCCTGTTTCAATCTGCACTTGATAAAATATTTTAGTCCTTTTTCTTTGGATCTTCTTGTGGAGCAGGTAGTCCATTGATTCTGAGTGGAATACAAAACAAAGGGAATGCAAAACTTACCCTTCTTCACTTTCCATTTCACACAAAGTTTTTAATACACCTCCACTTATTTCTGTGAAAATGCAGGACTGAACTTTGAAAGTTTATTTGAACTGAGCTGCCCATTCAAAAATTTCTGACTCCAGTCAGTAGTTATAGTGCCTGTTGCTAATAATTTCGCTGTGTAGCAAACCTGAAAGGTTTAGAAGCATTTTCAAAAGCTCAGAGAGTAACTGAAATAGTAGCGTTGGGGTGAACAAGAAGCTTTCTGGAAAATGAAATACGTGGTGAGATAATTAGGCTAGTTCCAAATTACACAGACATAAACTATAGTAATTCTACTGTTAAAATAATATGTATATAAGGAGTCCTCTTGTGTTTCAGTCTAGTTACGTAAGAGAATCTCTTTTAAGTTGTCATTTTATAAAATAACATTGTTATTCCAACTTTAAAGAACTACCAGCAATTTAAAGGAATTTCATAGTTATTTGGCAGCTGGTCATTTGGGGAAAATTACAGAATGGAGGAAGGAAATAGCAGAATGGAACAAAAAGAAATATCAGTTACTAAGGACCCACAAAACAGAGTGTGAAGAGTTTTAGCCATCCAGTTACTGATAGAATTTTTACATACACTGTTGAAAAATATCAAAAGGCATCTGCTACATTATTGTAAAATATTTGCTAAGTGCCTTTGTCTCAAATTATCTTAATTTCAAAAAAGTTATAGAAGAACAAGAAAGAGTTTCAAGAAGACCAACAAGAATGATAAGATACAGCATGCTTCTTCTAATAGGAACATATAGGTAGCATAGCATTTTCCACTTAAACAAGAAAATACATGTTACAATATTATGGAATCTGTAAATCAAGAATGGCAGGGATAAGTTTTTCCATTCTTTCTTGCTTGGGCACCTGCTCCCCTATTCATAGTCTTCACTGTAAGACTTCTTTTCTTAGCATCTGACCAGAATTTTCTTGATGCAGCTTGTATTCGTTGTTCCTCCTCTACATCAACTTAAATACTGGCAGTAGTATTTGGTTTTGGACTTCAAATAAATGAAATGGTTTTTTTTTCTTGCTAGTTAACATGGAGACTACCTAACCAAAGGCCTATGCTTCTGTCAGTCACCCAGGATGATTTTTGCAGCTTAAATCCCAGACAATCCTGACTGTCCATGCACGCTAGATGATGAAAGAATTGTTCAAAATTCTATCAGACAATGCAGTTGTGTATGGGTGGCATTCGTTGTGATCTGAGTTTCAGATTCTCCTCATCTGATCTCAATCTTTTATTTACATGCCAGAAACACGTACTACATAGCTTAGGACAACTTTTCGTTCTCAGTAGTGCAGAAATTTGATTTGGGTTTTCATTCAAGGAATTTTACAATTCAAGTGGTAAAGTCATGTTCAGCTCTTAATGCTTTCATTGCTCAAGGGAACATATACTGTTTAATAAGAGATTAATTCAAATATATTTTGCCACCAATTACTAAAATGAGTCATCACATTGTTTGAATTATGGGACTCATAACATCATCTGTCTAAACTCAGATAAGTATCATTGCTGATGAATCAACATTTATTGTTTCCACTCATAGCCACAAAACACTCCTTACGGAAAAAATTGTTGCTACAGCACCCTGCATACGTGATATTGTCAAAATAACAGTTGGATATTTTTCTTGCCCTTGTAATTTGTGCCATTCCATTGCTCCCTCGAAACAAAAGAAATCCACCCTCTGACACAGGGACCTAATTCCATCAAGTGCCTTGGAAAAAATGCAGCCAGATAAACACAGAAGCTGAAGATACAGTAGAATTCCACATTTCTCTGCTCTTCAGTAATTAGTGTTTTTCAGATTTACCTCATATTTAAACACTTGCTTGTTTGATGCTTCTGGTGCTCTCTGGAAGTCAAAGATAACAGGAGTTATATTATAACTTCTTGAGGGAAGGGGCATATCTAAATACATCGGTAACTAGAGTAACCGAAGGGGCATCACAAAGTTCTTACAATCAGAAGTAACAAGAAGCAGAAGCAGTGCAACTCCAGCTTTGCAGATATGAACTCAATTTTCCAAATATGAGTTTTAGCACTACTGATCAATGCAATATGTTATTAACGTACAGAATACCTTCTCACACCAAAAGAATATAGAAGACCGTAAACAAAAAGAACAAATTAATAGTGAAGCGTGCCACTATATGAAGTTAAATCAAAGAATTTGTTCATCTTAGCTCTTGATGTCTATTAGAAGCCCAGCTGCAAATTTATTCCACCATACAGTTCAGAGGATATTGTTTCTAGCCCCAAATGATCATCATATTGAATCACGCAAAAATCCCACCTAATTATTAGCATTATTTGCAGCCAGTTTGTCTGATGCTCTAGTAACTGTAGTAAGAAAAGTAGCTTATTGCTGGGCTTTTCTAATTTGTACAGAAAAACAACGGGCTGCCAAACCCATCAAATATATTCAAGTGAACAAACAAAAGCTTACAAAAGGCAATTACGAACAGAGAACTGTTCTGAATACAGAATAATACAGGGAAAATATATTACATACACTGATTAAATACCAACTGTTGTTGCACTGCTTATCTGCAATTTTGAACATTTTTACCAAAAAGATGACCAAGAAAACTTTCAAGAAACTTTCTGGTAACACATAAATTGAGGTCCAGTATCTTTAGCCAGGACTGCAAAATTAAAAAGCAATCAGGGTTGATAAATATCAAAACAAAGCATGGGGTTTTTTTATATTACATTCATCAACCTTATTAAGCAAAGCTGGAAAAAGGAGAGAATAACAGCTTATAATTTGAAGTTATAGTTGTTCTTCTTAGGGCATAACTTCTTACATCATCACAAAGAAATGCAGATATTCTCTAGCAGTTTTAAATCCATGGGTTTCTTCTTGCCTTGGTTTAGAAGCTCCATAACAAAATCTCTTGTTGCAGTATTAACTCTAATAGCATTTACCACATATTAGCCTGTGAAAAGTTGAGAAATAAATTTGGACTTTTAAAAAACTAAATTAATTTTGTACCCAGATAACACTTTGTTCACTATATAAAATCATTTGGTTCCACTCCTCTGCAGTGTTTGACCACTTTGCAAGTATCCCTAGATAGAAAATTAATTGGTCCTGGACAATATTATTTTCCATTTCACGGAGTGACTGGCATTCTTGTCGTGTTTTCCTTGCCTCAGTCTGGATAAAATTAAGTATACTGAAACATGGTTAACCTCAGGGTTGAGGTATTTAGTCTAGAGAGACTCTGATACAATCAATCATGTTTTGAACATAGGGATGGTAGATAAAGGGGAAAGCTTTAATTGTCATTAGTTAGAAAAATAGTCCTGATGAACAATTTGATTACTTTTTGCATAACATTCCCTTGATATTACATGTTCATTACAAAGATATTTGAAGTTGTTCTGCATATTACTAGTTTCCTTACGCAGGATATACATTTCAAAATGGCACAATGCTATAAGCCTTTAAAACTACTTCTGTTGAGTTTTTTTCAGAAGACAGGCAGAGGGGCAGACAAACAGGCATCTGTTCTACCACCATACACAAACCTGACACTTCCATAATAAAAAGCTGAAGTCAGTAAGTTTGAATTTCATAAACCAGTTGGGTTACACTGCCAAGAAAACAATAGTCCTGAAACAAAAGTGATTTCAAGAAATCAGTTCTATTCTGTAATGATCAGAACAAAGAAAACTGTTGTTGTTCAGTAGTATTTAAAACAAAAAAGCAAGCAATTCCCCCAAAAAACCCAGCACCCAACAGAAGTCCTAAAATCCTGACCCATCTAAATAAGTCCAATGGCTAAAACATTCAGGTGAATTCAAATTGGAGTTCTCACAGCCCAAGAACTGTCCTTGGCATTCAGTTATTCTCCTGCTTGCAAACTACCTTTCTGACAGAAAAGAAATTCCAACCTACATATTCAAAACGTATATTTTACAGCATTCATCTAACTCCTACAGACACAAAATGCTACCATGACAACGTGGATGCTGAAAGTGAGTTAAGTAGATCAGATGCACTGTTCTGATATACAAATCAGAGTATTTCAACTTCTGTCTAGCGACAAATTCACATTCCAGGGGAAAAAAAGAGAAACGTGTAAGCATAAGGGTGTTCTCTTCATTACACACCAGACTTAGTCGTTGGTATGCTCATGTTATCACTGGATTTATTACTGCCTCAAAATCTGTTGGATTTATGCACCTTATCTCCATTAGGTTGGTCTAAACAACCCCAAATGCCTAACAGCAAAACTTATGGCTTTGACTCTTACAGGCAAGACTTGTGCTTGCAGATAAAGCTTCATCAGAATTTATCTTAACTTCTAATTACACTTCTAGTTTGAAGCCAAATCTTTTATACCTTAAAAAAGTAAACAAAATCACAACTCCCTAAAGGAATTCTTTAAGCTCTTCCCATATAAATGTTAAACAAAGGGAACCATGAATTTTTACAAGCACAAGTACACCACCAGTATGTTAGAAAGAACAAACCAGTTAGACCTTTAGAGTCATCTGAGAGTACCAAAAAATAAAAGTAAAAAAACAGAAAACCAAAAAAAGAATAGTGAAGCTTTCCAGCTTATATACCTGCCACTTCAAAGCATCAGAATTATGAAAGGAAAAAAACTAGGAATAGTGGAAGCTAAAATATCCCTCTTTGTCATGACCTTGTGACAGCTTTGAGTAACAACTAAGCATATGAAGGACTTCTCACGATGGGAACCTAATCGCTGGCTACGCAACAGATAGATTACATCCTCAATGAAAGGTCATTGTTTAGGGAAAAACAACAACCTTGGAACACGGCTGTCACTTCTTCAGTGCTGAGAATCAATTTTTCTCAGCTAAATCCATCAGATTTTTCACATCCCTACAAGGATGGCCTTTATCTCATTACATCATCTTTCTAATTTGGGTCAATTAAGAGAAGCTAAGTCCCTGTCCAAATTAATTTATAAAACTAAGGTAGGTTAGCCTTTAACAACAAAACTAAATTTGGGTTATTGTATTGTGGTAAGTCGTACTGCTCAGATGAGGTGTATTTGGCTAACTAGTAACTGCATCATTGCACCATAAATGTTAACAGCTTCCAATTGAAAATAAATTTGCTTCAACACAATTTGGAAACTGTGTTTAAGAGCATGTAACATTGTTACTTCACATGTCTTAAAGTCTTTGCCACCTCGCTTTGATATTGTAGATTATCTTTTGTGCTGGAGTTCTGGAAAAGTTAAGTAGCTACTCTGGTAGCTGCTACCCAACAGAGATCAGTTTGGGTTTTAGATACCACAGATTTAGAAGATACACTAAAGGAATCATTGAGTCCTAACCACTTCCTTAGAGAGAAACTTCTCTGACAGATAACCAAGTAGCATTTGAAACCCCAGTGAGAGTGATTTTGATTTTGTTTTGCTGGCTCCTTATTGCAAATAAAGGTTTTCTTGGCCACACCACGTATTCCCAATGCTCCAGAGTCACAGATGCTCCTATTGGCCCAGTCTTCAATATCCTTCATTAATTATTAATATTATCAAGAAAAGATCAGCCTTACCATCTGCAAAAGCCAACTGACTGTATCAGTTGGAAGTTAGAAGACACATCTAGTACTCAGTTTTCCTACAGTCAATGGGTTCCCATTCTTAATACACTGGCATTCAAAGTCACACCGTCAGTAGCAGAGAAGTGTTTCCATTGCCATCTAGCAGAAGATGGCACCAAAGAGACTCGGCCAACAATGACGACTGAAGGAACCAATTATGTATAAATTACCCAAGTGCCTTGGGATCTCTGGATAAGTAACAAGAACAGGCAGTCAGTAATATGATTAAAATCTGAGCTACAAGGCCATCTGACTGTGCTTTAGATCCTTATCCGTCTCTCTCCAGATTAACAGTAAGCACTATATCCATAACAAGGTCATTTTCCACAGCATGTAGATATTAGAAACCTGACAGACAGATTGCTCTCAGGTATCAAAAACCCACAAATAATCCACAAAACCAAAACAAATACAAACCCCACCCACAGCATTTTTTTACTGGAAGAATTTTTAATGTGTCTGAGGCTAGCCATCACATGAAATACAGAGATATTACCATTTCTACTGCAGAGAGTATCAACATGTAATAATATAATTCTTCCTATTTATTACCAGTTAAGAGACTTAATAAGAGTAAGAAAACTTTTTAGTATTCATATTCTAGAACAGATGGAAAAGCACAAGATGCTTAAGCAAAATCTTGATAAATTTACAAGATCCTTCATTTTTAGCTTTCAAGTAAGTTCCTCCACAACTGCACACAAGGCACTGCAACACCAAATAGCATGTTTGTCCTTTATACTGTACCCTAATCCCTGTCAAAAGGGAAAAATATATTTGAAGAAACTTTAGTGAAGTAACAGTCAAACTAGCAAGTTACCTTAAAAAACAAAGTATATTGCCATCAGTCAGAGAAGATGCAGTTACACTGGAAAAGTGAGCAAGGCATAGAATAAAGAACTAAAAAACAACATCCACCTCTACATCATCATCTTGCCTTTCGTGTATCGCACATGTTCAAAGCTACTAGTTTAGAAATTCCCCTTACTTCCTCTCCTAGTTTAGCTTGCACAAATAACGCATCCTGAAGCCATAGCTGGTGGTGAAATAGAGCACCTCCAACATCTGCCATCTGTTCTTAAAAACCGCATTTTTTTGTTCCCCTCGCCCTCCTGATTACCATTGGTCAGAGCAAAGCTGGACCCTCAGATATCATGTACTACATAACTTTTTTCTGACACTGTGGATGAGACGGGAGAATAAGCTCTAACCTGCTCCAGTGAGACAGTCACTGACAATCGGTAGCTACACCTCATTTCAGTTACTTGACTTCAACATGGATGTAGTCAAAGAGTTAACAACCATAACACAACACCCTTTGAACTGTCTTCCATATGGCTACTCCCACCATAACAGATGGTTTAGCTGTTTGTTTTCAGTTTACTCCTGATGTACTGCTTTCTGTCTTCTGTTAAAATGACTGTGGCTAAACAGTAAAAATGACAGCTGCCCGTTTCTGTTGTCCTTTCCTTGCAGCTTGCTAGCTTACAGCTCGGGGAGAACACTGCCGAAGGAGGAGACTGCTCATATGCTGCAGGCCTTCTGATTGCCGTTTTTTCCATCTTCCCACTCCTTCACATCGCAGTGGCTTCTCGTAGCTCAACAGACTCACTGCTGTCTGGGAAGAAAAAGTAGGAGACTGTGAAGAGAAGCCAGGGACTTGCTTACAGCAAGAGCAGACCCCAAAACCAAGCTGCAGAAGTGATAAGGAGATAAATCTGCCTGAAGAATTTTTGCACAGTTGTTTTTTTTCCCACCAAAGAAAACTACATGTACGTAAGTAGGTATATAGCAAGTTTCAGTGACCTTTTGTTCTACTATTTCTCTTCTTTCCGTGGCCAAGGACAAGTGTAATTATTTTTTGAAATCATATCAGAAGTTCAGTTAATTTTTTAGTAAAGTTTTTTTTATGAAGTCCAGTTAAGCTTGCTATATATAGGGTTTGAAATGCATCATGCACCCATCTAAACTACACAATTCTAGCATTAAAATGTTAATTTTACTTCACTTCTCTATTATATTTCTGTATGTGTGTCTAACTGAGCTATCACTATCTGAGACTGCCTTGTGAAACACCAGAGCTCTGAGCTCTGTGTTCGATACATCATGACTGTGAGTGTTCACCTCAGTTCCACAAGCTTGTCAGTAAATGGAGGTGGGGGGGAATCGAAACAAATGCAAACAAAAAAAATCCAAACGAAACACAACTTTAACATCCTCTCCACAAAAAAATTCTATTCCTTGTAAGTCAGGAAAAAGAGGGGGAAAAAAAAAAATCAAGACCAAAAATACTTGAACTCTGGCCAATATTCCACACAGAGAGGAACTAATTTGGGATAGTCACCAAATAACCTCTGTCCCCACCTAAGAGAAGTGACTGCCTGTTTATCACTAAGTCACTCAGCACGTTGGCTATCAAAACTGATTATCCATAACGCTTCACTGCCACTGTACAAGCTAGTAATCTTATTTACACTACACCAGGGGTAGAATAAGACTTTAAAAGGATGGACAGTCCATGTACTGTTAGCAACTTGCATCAGTACTCATTTGGAACACAAAATACATTTATATTATCACCATTTCATATAAGAGAGGGCCAACACAGTGGCCCGAGTAAAGTATGATAAACTTGGGAAAGGGTTTATATGTAATGGTAACAGGAATTTAATTTTAAGCAGGAAATGCAACATCACATGACAGGCAATATACTTGGACAGTGTAACATGAACAGGAAATTCTAAGGAAACCAAGGGAAGAATTTGCCATGAAGAATTTTTCCCAAGCTGTTTTAAGTTATTTAAGCTCATGGTTCATTCACAAAACTTTTTTTCTTGCTCAGAATAATATACTAATCTTACCTAAAAAACATTTCATTAACGCTCTCACGGACTAAAATATTCTGCAGATACTAAATATACTACCCAGACATTGTTTCAGAGAGATGGGCCACTACATATTACAGGCTTTTTTCTTCTTCTCTGCTAAGTATTCTTATTAATTCCCTTAACAGTAAGTCATACGGCCATAGGTGCAGATGAATCCCTGCTACTACTTTTCCCTGACAGCATCATATCACTGAAAGAGGAGGGGATGCCTGGGCTGCTGAGAAGGAACAGAGAGGAAGGGCATGAGGAGACAAACCTGAAAGTCAGAAACAGCCCAAGAGGAGTCAGGGACAGCACGTGCCCACGGTTCCAAAGTTTAAAACAAACAAATACTTCTAAACTAAGGACACCAAATACAACAAGGTTTGTCTTTTTGGCAAAACGTAGCATCCAAGTTTAAACTAAACTTCACTAACCTGAACTTTACTTCTTCAGGGTTTGGTTTGGATTTTTTTGTTTTTTAAAGTGATCATCATGAGTTTAACTAAAAACTTCATTACAAGCCCTGAAATTCTTTTTTGAGGGTGTTGTATGAAACTGCTTTTCATTACAATAATATGACTTACTGTTATTTTACGTTTTACTTGGACTCTTCATACTACTTTCCCTATTAATTAGCTCTTTAATGAAAGAGCCAGAAGAGGACATGTATGTTCCACATACAATGACATGCTTGTCTTCTCCCTCCACGTTCTGATGTACTGAAAATTTCTTTAAGTATGATCAACAGAAAACAAAACAAAAAGTCTGAACTTTCTGCATGCTCAATGCAAGGAAAAATTAAAATGCTTGTATCAGAGAAGTTATGGCAATTATTCAAGGATTGATTTGTAATCATTTAAATGCACAGCTATCACACTTTTTATACATTTCCATCACAAAGATACCAACGTCCTGACATAAGCACTGGATATCAGCAAACAGTTATTATAGAACATCTTCATGAAATCCCCTGTTAAAAGTCTCAAATATATGGTATATTTTATCTTACATTCCAGTATAAAAACAACATCAAAAACCATAGGGATGCTTGATTAAAGTTATACCACTTTCATTTCATAACTTCAGACAAAGTTACCTTTTTCCAAATAATTTAGTTCTAGCTCAACTGTGTGATTTAAGAAACGCTGTGTAGGATTTCAATCTCTTCCTGACTCCTCCTCCAAAATGATGAAGCTCATATTTAATTCAAGCCATTCTCAGTCACTTCCTTCTCCTTCTCAGAAATGACATTCTGGCTGCTAAATATCACCCTAACATGGCAGCAAGCAAGAGCTGTGATCAATTTTCAAATGGTACTTGGAGAATGGATACAGGCATATTTCATGCAGATTACAACACGGGGAGGTCTTCACTGAATTTTCACTATGATTTATTTTATAAAAAAAGAGATGAGCCTAGAAAGCAGGGCAAAACCCCCCAATCATTTATATAAGATAATGACAACAACATGCATTAATTTACAATGTAAAAAGACATCTTTGGGGATTATTTCAGCCACTGTTCAATTAAGTCATTAGCTTTCATTTCTGAGCAAGACCCATTTAAAAATCATCCAAATGCCAACATCAAAATGAAGTAAGAATTATATACTGCTAAATTATAAAACAATCTCCTTAATGTAGTAAAATCAGTTCTGCAGGCAAGATGGAATTTGTGCAAATGCCTATTTGGTAAAAAATAACCATTATTCAGTCTTTTCAATATTTCTCAGGAGAACTTAAATTCATGTATCATCTATTTACTTAAATTCATGTGATTAAAACTGCAGTCAAATGACCTCTATAGCACTGTACTATAAACATCGGCTGGTGGCATTTGCTCAGTACTAAGCCTCTATTTCCTCCCTGGGAAGAAGCAGTGGGGGCAACTTCCCAGGATCCTGTGCAGATGTTCAACTCGAGCATTTCACCAGACATTGCACTACACGCATGATGCCCTGCGAGCGTTTCTGTCTTTCACCGGCTTTAGAGTCAGCATACAGCAAGAACAGCAGCTTAGCTGGGAAATTCAAGTTTTCAAAGACAATTTTTTCTCCACTGTAACCTGTGCTCCAAGTTCTTCACAGTCCCAACACCAGCCTCCTCAAAGAGTATTAAAGTATGTTGTGACTATACATAAAGTTTTCCGACACCGGTTTGAGTCTAAAACATTCATTTTGACTAAGTTCTATGCAGATTCCATCACCTCGAATCAGTTGCAGCACTAAGGAACACGTACAGTTGGAAGTCTCTTTCTGATGTTCCCACAGTTGAAGGCATTTTTTTTTTCTTCCTCTTTTAGACCTTAATGATTTCAAGGACCCAAGTCATGTATTTTTAGAGGATCCATTTGGCATTATGCTTTGGCAACTCAAATTTTCCATTATCATTTTAGTCCTTGCACTAATGTTTTTAATGTATCAATTCTTCGTATTTCAAATGGATTGTGGCTACTTCCTAAAATGATCACTAGGCTTGCACCATATCTGAAGAGCTAATTTCTTCTGCTCAACACTTCCATGTCACCCTAAGGCTAAACAAACAAAGAAATGCATGCTGCATCTGCTACCATAGCACAGAGAGTTCTACATGCTCAGGTTAAAGCACACTAAGCACAACAAAACTTTCTGCTGCTATTCCAGACTATATAGGTTGAATCCGTTATTCCCGTACAAACAAATAAACAAATCCAGTTTTTGAGTCTGTATTAGCCTCCACATTGTCCAAGATTCCCGACTCTTAACCAAGAATGGTCAGCCAGGCACACACCTGCTGCCTGTTTCATTGTAAAATGACCATTTTTCAAGCAGAAAAACCCCGATATCCTGCTTTTGTTTTGAATCTATTTGCAACATCGAATATGAAGTACTAATGGTTCAGCATATAAAGTGAATACTAACCTAGCTGGATGTAAACACATTTGCAATTTTTGCAGAGGCTGAAGGAAGACTAGGTATGCTGAAGTGGATCAGTCACTGTCAGAATTACTTCAGTTACTTATTATGTGCAATGCACACTGTCACAGGGAAAGTTTTGTTTCCCTGGCAACTATCAAATACATTGTTAATGTCCCTGAAGAATTTCTAGTCAATAATGATTTCAGTCCTCTAAAGCGTTATTTTTTAAACTAACTGTTTGGTTAGTTTAATTCTACCTCCAGTCTGTGTATTTAATTAATTATTGTCAGGTACCTGAACAATTTATGAAGGAAAGAGTTTAACCTATAACTTAGATCTCTTTAGAGACTTAGAGCAGTGCATCTGAAGAAATCAGAGATGTCAATGTGAAATAAAAACTTGTAGGGAGTCTATGTCATCTTTCACAAGAGAAGTCTAGAATCGAACTGGTGCTACAGCAGTCTGTGGAAGCATCTGACTTTGTATGATAATTTAAACAGCTAAGCAAAACTTGAAATTAAATCAATTAGATTGCACATGCAGTTACTGAGCAATTATTACTATAATTAGTAGAGAGAAGTAAGACCCAAATCTGCTTTCATGTACAAGATTTAATTTTACAAATACCTTACAATAATGTCTGCAGCAAAGGTAGAGTCGGCAGCAGAACAGAAAAGAGAACACACACTGCAGCAGCAATAAATGAAAGGAAGAGATTACAGACAATGCTGAATAGTTTGAATTAAGTGTCAACCAGTGCTTTCACGCTGAAATCCAATAGCTTCACATTTTAAAGCTATTAGTAAGAGCCAGCAGCCGTGCTGTACCACAGGCCTTCTGACACCACCAGGACCTGCTTTTCCTTCTCCAGTTCTAAGTGTTATTCTTACTCTATTAGTAAACAGCTGGATTATTTTAAATACCTCTCGCAACTTGTGCCTCCACATGCTACTTGCCTCGGACAGCATGGACAGCAATTGTCTCGTTTCCTTTTTAAGTTTACTGACAAAGATTGAAAGGCCCATGTTCACTAGTACTTCATACTGAGCACTATAAATCTTCCCCAGCGGTCAGCATCGTCAGAAACATGATCATAACTTGCTGATTCAAGATTCTCCTGCCACCATCTATAGCCCAGTGGCCTTGAGCACAGCTGCCACCTCGGTATATGCTTATCCCTTCAGTTGAGGCTACTGTACTTCAATTTGTGTCACACCTCATCAGTTACCAGTTTCCTCTCTTCAGCACCTTTGCGAGGCCGTTACTGAGATAAAAAACCTTATCACTCAACTTTTCTGCTTACTTAAGGGTTAATTTTGCAAGTATTCATTTTTTTTTTGAAAGTAGTATCCCCTGATCTAGCAGTAAATGCACATACACTAGTCAAAATAACAAAACCAGGAAAAAAGTATTGAGATTAAAAATAAACAAAAAATGTGACTGGTAGCATCTGACTTATGCTTCTTAAAATGCAAATATAATTGAAGTGCACTTATCATTGTTGCATAGTAAGAAATATTAAGGGCGACATGTTAATTTCGGAATGATAAAATTCACTTGAAGCTGAGTTCTGATTTTTTTGAGAGAGCATCTACAACAGCTAAAACCACTAGAAGGCAGTCCAGTTATTTTCTTCAGAGCTGGTATTTTTTCTCACAACTAAAGCTTTGCTGTAGAAGAATCTCAGCCAAAAAATAGTTTATGGGAAAAGGCAGTCAATTGGCTTTGTAAGCCATAAAGGTCAAAATACTTCTGTGAAATACTCCCTTCGGAAAGCTTGGAAACAACCTTTTTCTCCAAAAATTTTATGACAGCTGGTAAAGAAAGAAGACAAATGCTTTTTTTGTATTGCCTAAATAAAAACGACTGATCTGAATTATTAACACTGATTCTCTCAAGATGCAAAGAGTTTCCAGCAGTTCTTACTGTACATTAGCAATATCTGCTTTTAGATGAGCAATATTTAGGATAAACATCTATTTGCAGGATCAGTTAAAGAATTTAGAAACTATGCTTCCAAATTTATTAGCTTATGTGGAACTGTTTTTCAGTCTACTGAGAATGATTAACTGAAGCTTTTAAGGCTATAGAAATAAAAAGAAGTGGTAAGGTCTGATAAAAGTCACTCCTGTAATTATCCAATTCATAAACCAGAGAAGTTCAGTTACTTATATTTTAAAAAATACTTTAGACTTCCTTTCCACACCTTTTGAAATTTAAAACCAGGGAAAAGACATTGCCATATGTGGATAATAGAATAATAAAACTATTGTAGTAGATAAAATCTACTAAATGAAAGACTTACACAGAAATGTACAAACAATAGCCTAGTAAAAAAAAAGTATGTACAGTAAAAATCCATACAGTTTCCGGAACAGATGACAGGTAAGCAAAACAGAAATAAGAAAAATCTACAATTAACCGGAAATCTTTTAAAGAAAGTGAATTTATTAAATACCACTCAGATTCCCTAAACCAAGGAAATCTAGACACACTAGATCTTGCAATTTTTATAGTAATTCCCCTTGTTGAAGACAGAAATTGAAGACCGGCACAGAGAAGCAGACTTCCAACATGGCATCAATGAAGTTAGTTTAGGTGACTAGGTTTTAACTCACGGACACAAGAACAGGCGAGAGGCACGAGCATGCTGGCTAACTTCGACATTCTATCTCAAGAGATGTACATATGCAAGAGGACTGACCCGGAAGGTAGAAAGGTGTTCAGGCACTCATCTATAGCACAGATTTCTTTCTGCAATCAGCTTAACTCCCTGCTGAATACAGACCAGTCTTGCAAGAAAAGGCACTAGAGACATGTTTTATCCAATGCTTGCAAGATCCCTGTCAACATTCAGAGAGAACACCAAAATTTTGTGCAGATAAAGGTTGGTTGGTTTAAAATACACAGTAAACGGGAACTGGAATGTTGTTAATAGCTTCAAGAATAGAAGCTGTTAGACAGTTATGCTATTTGTGTTCCTCATACAGACCGCCCCACTTTCTCACTATTACATATATATGACTCTAACACAATATTCTCACACACTTAAGCATGTACCAATTTTTTTTTTATTTTTCTAGGGAGCTTTTTCTGCTGCTTTAACATAGTCCGGGTACACAACACTGGGACGGTCTCCCTTTCATGAAGCAGCACAAGAAAGACTTCCAAACTTACTCAATAAACAAGTATTTTAGTGCTGACAGATGAGTAATCTTTCACTGGTCATAAAGCAATTTTGATGCAAATATTTTGACCCAGGGCTCTTAGATGACAAGATTGCTTTGCATGAGATAGCCCCTAGAGCTCAGTCATTGCAGCAGGACTCCCAGCCAACCAAGGCCTGAAGTACAGCTACTTTCCCCTTGGCTTTTCACCAGCACGTCACACAATAACAACTCCAGTTACTTTACCAGAAATGAAAAATAAACTAGAACGAGAAAATTCTAAATAGAGAGAAACTTAGAATTCCTAGATCACAGAAAGCCAAGCGCAAGGTTTTTAAGACTCGCTCCCCTCCATCCATGGGTAGATTTCAGGGTACATTCTTTCCTTCAGTCCATAAAACTGCAATGGCTGAAAAAATATTCCAAGTGGTGCTTTTTAACATCTGCCTCCTTTTACATCTGTGCCCCACTGTGCTCTCTACTCCAGTCAGTCACATCCCTCATGTGAGCTCCCTACCCACCAGCCTGTCCTAGTCTCCTTGCCAGAAAGGCACGCAAATTTTGTTCAGTTCATCTTAAGCTGGGTGCAATCTCCCTCTCTTTCTCAGCAGGCTCGGTTACGACCTAGAACGCACACACAATGTACACCAGAAGCTTTCACCCTCGTTAAACTACAACACTTTTTTGAAAGATTAGAGGTAACCACTAGCAAGTTCAGCAGCTTTATCATAGAAGCTGCAATATTGATAATCTCTTCCAGCTACTCTCAAGGCAAAAAACACACGCTCTCGAAGAATGAGCTGCACTGCACACAGCAAGTCCTCTCCCAACAGTTCAACAACCACTTTCCTATATTACTTTTAGATATCCTTTACTTCTTCCTGAAGAATTTCCTGCCCTCTAAATGCTAGAAGAGATCAAGTATTAAATGAAGATCAATGTTATCGTTCCCCAGTTTCTCTGCCTTCCTTAGAGAGGGTGTCAAGCATCGCAGCACAAGCCACATGCAACACTCTGATAATTTTGCACTTTGGCAGCCAGCAGAATTTTGTGCACAGCTTAATGTTAAATGGGATTAATAATGTATGAGATTGTCATTTGATGGTACAGGAGAGAGATTAAGCTTTGTAAGAAAAGAGAAGAGGAACTAATTTACCACCCTCAAAAGTTAAGGGCATGTTTACTTGACCAAAAGTTAAACTGGCGAATATATTTATGACTGCAGGCTGCCCCAAAACTCCCATTAGTCAGTTCAAAAACTCTACCCAGAGAGAAGTCTTACTGCTGCTTCCACTGCCCAGGACACTAAAAGCCCAGAAGAACCAAAGGGACTTAAGGAAATACATATCTGTTTCTCACAGAAAGAAGGGATTAACTGTTTTCTGGTTTATTGCTAAAAGTAGCAAAGTGAAGATTCCACCTTTGACGTATTGGGGTGGGATGAAAAACAAAGCTGCATAAAAGCATCAGAACTGGACAGCCTGCACCAAAGGTGTCTGAACAGAACAATTAACTCTCCATAAAGACCTATCCATTGTTACATCTTTCTACTTAGGAGGGAGAAGGGATACTAGACAATTACTAAATCTTAAAGAGAGTAGTAAAGCAACTGAGATTTTTAACAGGCATTATCAATTGTGCAGCAAATAATCCCTTGATTTAATAGCTCCACAGCACAGAAGGTTAGACCATCCTTAAAGTCAACATCTGTGGATTGCTGACTACTGGACAGGAAGAAGTCAAACTATTCCATAAAGCTCTCTTTTTCTAACAAGATTCAGCAGAGCAAACACCCAAATCTACCTGAATAAAAGAGAACACAACATTTTGAAGAAAGACCTTACTAGAGATTTTTCAAGCACAACCAAGAAGTTAAGCAGACTGCAGAACCTTTGCTGAACTCTCACCACATAATAAAATGAGACTCTGAACATAGAAATTGTCTAAACATAACAGGAAATAAAATAAAAACTGCCTCCCCAATGGAAGTTCACCACCAGGCACTGAGTACCCTTCTACCTCACAAGAAGAGAATGAATGATTTTCCTCTTCTATGAAACTAGATCTTCTTAATTATTACAGTGCTACTAGACAGAGTCAAGTTAGGGGGTTTTGCTTATTCTGATTTTACATAACATAATACATCTAAGCAATAGTAAGATGAAATCATCTTACTACTTTTTCTTCAAATGAAAAAAAAACCATACAGCCCACTGCATTTCCATCACACTAAGCATTATGTTCTTCTGTGCTGACGTCTCACAAAGCTCCACAAAAGCAAATATGGTTTGCAGATGTCGCACAACTAGCTTAGAGACTTGTACTGCAATACTCAGCATTAGGTAGCACCAAGACATTTCAGCATCTGAGTTCTGTGATCTACTGTTCTGCCTGCCAACCTGTAGAAAAGCACCCACCCAATGAATATTGGGATATATTTCTCAAATTACTCCAATAAGCACATGTGAGAAATTAGAGCCAAGCCAACAGAGAGAAAAGGGATAATGACAGAAGAAAATTATAAAAAGAAAATATTGAGAAAAGCAGAGACAAAACACGGTGTTATATCTGAAGCATGAAATTCCTAAGAAAAACTCCTTAGGATAGAAAGGCAGATGAGGTTGCTGGTCTCTGAATCATAACATGCCAAGACAGCTCTTTAATCTTACAGCCTATCTATAGTAACATTCTGCAGTTCTACAGAGCTATGTTATTTTTTACTTTGCTTTCACTGTTCTTCCCATGCTATCTAATGCTAATGTGTGAACTGAGTAATAGTCTTTCAGAGAAAATGAAATTTCCAGTTATTTTTATTCCAGTGCCTGCCCTTTCCAAGACTCTCAGTAAGGCTTGTCAGCAAAGGGTCAAACACTTTTTGCACCTTCATGCCTTCTCTCCCCATAGCCCTTCAAAGGTGAGATGAAAGCGTAAGAATGAATTTTAGTTATATCTTCACACACACTAACTGTAGTCAATGTTCTGTGTCTGAACAGATGCTCTCCTAGCCTCAACAAAAATGGTATTAAAAAATACAGTATGTTATTGATATAGATGTGTTCAGTCATTAGCCACATTATGCATTAAGTGCTATTTAATTCAGGTAACTGAGGACAAGTGACAGTAAATTGGAAAAAAATCAGTACAGTCATAGTGAAAGAAAGTTACTGTACTAATAATTTGCCCAAGAAGAAAGATCATTAAATTATCTCATGCTACCAAAGAAGCTTGTGCAGCGTGCATTCACTTCCTAAAACTGAACTTGCAAATACAATACCCATTTTCAGACCCTTCCTTGTGCGCCGCATGTGACTACAGTTCCAGCTCAAGTCCATACAGTCTTTAGTTCCTATATATTTTTCCACTGCTGTTTGGTATTAAATTCTGAACATTTCTGTGAGAAGCCCAGTGAGATCCCCAATCCCACAGAACTTCAGCAGACTGGCTTCACACTGAAGTCGGGCTTGTCAGTACCAGGTAGAAGACTTACAGATACTGAAGAACAGACTTGACACTAAGTTTTAAAATTTTCATAACCATAAGAATTACATTATTAATACAAATTTAAAAATTCTATGAACTCCTATTTTTTTCCAGGATATAATCCACCACATAACAAATTCATGAATGTTTTAAGAAGGTCTATAAAATTTTATATATACTTAAGGACCACCTTTAACAACTACAGTTTCCAGAGTTAACTTGCAGAGCAGCTCAAGTGTAACCAGCAAAATTTTAAAAAGCCATTTAGATTTTATGCAAACAATGTGCATAACTCCTCCTACAGATTTCAAGCTTTTTTGGCATTCTCGCTAACAGCTTTCTTACAAACACATCTACAGCAGTAGAAGAAAAGCAGTATTCATCCGCTTTTAATTTGAAACAAAGGGGAATTCTCAGTAATGGTTAAACAGGTACTTTGTCAACATCCCAGGAGTATCACTGTACGGACAGAGCTTGAAGTGGCAGTAGTAATCCCAGCTTTCTTATAAAAGTGTAACAGCTATTTTAGATGCAAGTTTTCCTGAAAATTGCTTCTAAATTAAACTATTAAACTTTCAGCAAAAGATACTCCTACCCTTATGACAAGCAGTTTCGCAATTCCTCATCATACTGAGCAGAATGAGTATGCAATGCAGTGTTACACCTCCAGGGACTGAAAGAAAACAGAAGGATTAAAAATGCCTGAATTTTAACCTATAAAAGTTGGCAAAAAAAAATCTAGAGATAATTCAAGCTGGAATGTTCTCTTCTGCATTAGAATTATAAATTACAATGTAATTGGATCATCTAAATTACTTTTAACATTTATTCGCAGACTAGTTTTTGCTGAAATTTGTTTTTCTAAACCTTGTTATTTCAAGTACACAGTTTGAAGCCTAATTATTTTGCAGATTTACAACAGCTGAACATCAGAGCACAAGTAGTTGAACACAATCACCACCCCACCTGCAAGACAAGCTTCAGAAGCTCCAGACAATTAAAAAGGACAACTTGGAAATCCAGTAACAGATGCACACGTGCACATACGTTCACACACTAGCAGTATATCCTCATACAAGTCATTCTAAATCAACATGTTTTCCTGTAAAATAAGTCATAGTGTAAAACTGCTACTATATCGCACAGCCGTATAAATACAGAAAACAAAGCTTGGCTCCGAACCACTTTATTCCAAGTACATAAAAAAAATGAAAAACTATTTTGTCTTCTGATGTCTGCATTCTCCTATGCAGATCTTTATTTAAGCTGAAAACAAAACTAGGACTTGATATTTAGTACCAACTGTGCTTTAATAAACTTTAGTAACTAAATCTGTCATAGGTAAGATGTACCATTATCTACTAAATTACAGAGCTCTTGTTACCCAATTCTAGAGTCAGAATTGTGAATGGAAAATATTTCCATTAAGGAAGTCACTTCAAAGCAGTCACCATCATTTGTAAACTCAAACAATGTCATACCATCAGTAATATTACATGACGCCTTATTCTTTTTTGCCTCAGTAGCAACACAAAAATCAGTTAAAATATATTCCCAGCAGCCAATACTTTTTCAGGCTGGAAAGAATTTAGAATTCACATGCCTACATTACCCTTTCCTTCTATTCATTACTATCCTGTTTCCAAGATATTATTTCCACAAATATTCTTCACATACCTTGCTAACTTTCTGCTCGTTTCCATCTTCCTTACCGATGCTACAGCTAGGAACTGATGCATAGAGTTTGTCACCCAGATGATGACAAAATAATTTCTTCAAAAATAAACAAAAGAACTTTGCCTTCTAAGGTTATTACTTTTACTGGTTCTTATTTCTAAGAGAGTGGGAAGCAAAGAGGAAGACAAAGGAAAGTCACTACACACTGGTGAGAACTACAGCATTAAAAAATTCCAAATAGAAAGTAAACAGATGTGGGGCAATATTTAAAAGTATTTCTTACAATATTAACCTTTTATGAGGGGATGGATAATGGAAGGAAATGTTTCCTGCATTCCTATATATGGCCTTAAATCTCACAACGATAAGAAATCTCTATCATGAAACACTGCAGAGAGTTTAAAATACATTCACAACACAAGGTAATTCCTCTAAAAACAGTTACGATAAAACAAGTTATCTTCAGATAATCCTTGTCTTTCATGGGCTGACTTTCTTAAAAAGAATATTTGATACAATTCCCTGTTGAGAAACTAATCCAATAAATACCATCTCTTTGTATGAATTTAAATCATCAAGCATACTATTCTTCAAAGTCCACATCCTAACTAAGGAAATTATTTGTTTGTTTCTTTGGAGAGCATACCCCTGTATACCCGGTACGATGCAGTTAATATTTCTTACATAATGCTTATTTACACCTCAGAAACTGAATGATTCTGTTCTTCCTTCTTTTTGATCTCTTATCAGTAATTAATACTGAACTGTAATATCACCTTTTGGGACTATAATCTGTTGCCAAGGATACTAGGGATTTAATTACAATTTTATTGTAGACTAACTGAAAGCCTTCTCTTTGTTGAGAGTGCAATTCAGACTCATCGAGTGTTAATTGCACCTACACACCTCCTTTCATCAAGATATTGTAGAGTACTATTAAAATTATAAAGCGCCACTCCTGTGACTCAAATCCTGTTTCTATTACGTGGACAGGGAAACTACGGCACAAAGGCTCCAAATTACTTGCTGAAGGTCAAAACTTCAACTGCCAATGAAACTGAAGTGTCACTTGGCTTCTGGCTGTTAACTCGAAAGAGGCAACAACACACACATTTGCATGGCCAAAGAGAGCCTTCCACCCTAGGTTTGTATTTTGTCTGAGTTCACCCATGCAATTGTGAAAGCTGACTGTACTCCTCAACGCTATCAACTTCTCTGGTGTATCTGAGCAGGCAGAAATACCACTCTAATGCCAGTTCTGTCATTCCTCAGCATGGCACAGCCCTTACCTTGCTCACCAAAACTGCCAACCCTCAGAAGGAAATATCATTTAATTAGCTTAGGCTGTACTTCAAAAAGCACAGTAATTGAAAGAAAACTAAGCCAATATACCAAGAACACAATTGTTTCGATCGTAGTGATAAAAAAATGCTAGGGAGACTCAATACTGTGGCATAGCCTTTTTTCCTCTTTTTAAAAATAATATATTTCGCGATATTTTTATGAAATAAATTAATATTCCCTTTTGTACAGAAAAAGTTCTGAGGCTTGGTATGAGTCCCATGGACACATTCTTTTTGCAACTCTTATCCTGAAAGCAAAAGGAGGAAAGTGGAAAGAGGAGGGGGGGGGAAATAAATTTTTTTTTTCGGTATCTTAAAGAAAAGACATACATGTGTACATTTACTAAAGGTGGAATTCAACTCAACCGCATCCATCAAATATTAGGGAAAATTAAAACCATCACATTCCCATGGGAGGAAACAAAATACCAACGGGATAAAACAGCTTCAAGTTTTTTTAAACAAGTATTTGGAATTCGGATCTTACTGCTGCAGGAATTTTACGTCACAGTTCAAGAGCACACTTTCTGCAACTGGCCTGGCATGGAGTTCCAGTTCTCAGAGTTTCAGCAGTTCTGTAGAACCAGGACAGTTTCTGTAGCATATTTCAAGCTATATGCACCCTGTTCTACATAGTTCAACATGTCTTAGTAGCCCCAAGAATAATTTGTATCAAACAGGACTATAAAACGTATTATGAAATAGCTTTAACATCTTCTGAGCTGTCCCTAAAAAAACACCCCATATTCAACTATTGACATGTTTTCCATGCTAAGCAACAGTAATCTAGGATTCAAAAATCAGTATTTTCAGATAACTTCCACACAACATCAACTAAGGTACACACTTATTAGTTTCTTCTTTTACTTTAACATTTTAGTGTTGAGGCTTTGCCATTTCTTCCTTCACGCCTTTCAAAGTTTGAGGAGTCAAAATATGAAAGAGTATGAAAAAAATCCTACTATTATCAGTAGCATTTTGGGAAAAGTCCCTTAAGTAAACAAATAAATCACCTTTCAGCTGTGAGAGCACAGTAAGTGTTGCAGTTTCAGTATTTACCACTTGTTATCCCGTACAGAAATCTACATTAGTTATGTAAAATAAATATGATCATGTACCTACATTAATCAGCAGACCAAGGTTAGTGTATATCTATCAATATATTTCCGCTATGGAATATCTGACTGTGATTAATTGGTCTCAGTGGGTAAGAGAAACCAGGAATTTGTCAAAGCACTTACCGAGTTGTGACCCATATAAAGGCAAGGACATCACGTGCCTATTTTGTAGCTATTAGCTTCATAAGGTTTGTAGCTTATTTTCAGCTGTCAAAACAAGAAATCTGCAGAAGCTTCTCTCTAATTTACTAGACCATCTCACGCTAGCATATTTGTTTTGGACAACAAAATCCCCTCAATGCACTATCACTTGGATTCCTGTTTTGGTCCTACTTTGATTACAACAAGCCAATACTAAAATATTTCTTTAAGTACCATTTAAGTTCAATGTGCTTGCAACATAACTGGCTACAGTAGTTCAGATGAAATGTGTGACCAAGCTAGTAATCTTTTGGAAGGGCATTTCCTGAAGGCTGTTTCTGAATTGTTTCTGATCAAACAGTGCTACCAGACAGGCTCCCTTACAGGTTATTCACTCAGCTGTTCTGCAGCGTACCTGCTAGGCTGCCCAAACTGCCTCTGGCTGTGATGAGTCCATCCAAATGTTAAATGGAGCCTTATCTTTTCTTTTTAAGAAGTTTGCTCAAAATTGGAACCCAATCACCTTCTGAAGTGTTGAAATATTACATGAAAAATTATTTTGCACCAGCCACTTAGAGTGATTAGGTTACACTTGTCCAGTGCCATTCATTTGTCACTTTAGATACCTGCTCTGAGAAGACAAAAACCCTCTGTGTTTTAAGGCTTGGTACAAATTTCACTACTCTTCAATCTTCTTTCTGTTGAAGTTTTACAACTAATTAACTCGTCTTATTACACAATTCTGCCTGCCACCTGGGGAACAACTACAGTTTCTGAGACCCTTGAAAATGGGCTGTTCAGAAATTTTTTTTCCTGATAACATTCTTTTTCTTAACTTCAAACTATGGTAATTCTATTCAACAGACCTAATAAGCCAAGCCCAGAAATTACGAAGTCTTCAAATTATACCATAAGTGCATACTAACACTAGCTTTGGCTTTTTTTAACAAATAAAGGAAACTGTAAAAGAATTTAGGCTGCAGAAACCATAGGATTCCACTGCATATCTTACAGAGACTTGATAGCCGAAAAGAATTTTAGAGAAATATTATCTTTCTTCAGCTATAAAGCTCTGTAACAGAGTTGATGACTCATACTATAAGGGTTTCAAATTAGGTATTACCAGTCCCCTCGTGCAAATACACTTTCTTAGTTCTAATGTCACTCCCTCCTTTTTATATAGGCAAGTTTGTATGGGAAAGCTTTTAAATAGAGTAAAAATGACTGGATTGCATGCACTTCATAAAAATATTTGTATCTTTGCTGTTCCCCAAATGGAGTTTTGGGTATAGATTCAAGAAGAGTAATCTCATGGTAAATGACACTATAACTAGCATCCAGTACCAAAATGACATAAGAGAAACATCTGTAAGAATTCTGTAGCCATGCAGATGCCTGCTACTGAGTCCTGAAACACTCTGCAAAGAATTAAAGCAGAAGTTGGTTTACTTAACTCAATTTTAGCATGATATATCACTCAGATCTCCCACATGAAAACTGACAGACAAAGAATGTCAACTCAGCCACAGCATTTCCTGGTTTGGGTGCTGATAGGGACTGGCAAGGAGAGTCTGCAGGAGGCAACTTCTCTCTTTGTTCATCTCTTACAGCTGCTAGTGAGAAAGTGCAATTCTGGGCACTTCAACAAGTAAATGGAAACCAACTGCAAGAGATACTAACCTCCTTGGCAATTCCTGGCCAAAAAAAATTTTTTTAACTGCGCACTGACAGCACCAGCAGCAATCAGCCTTCTGCCTGTAACTACAGGCTAACAGCCTCACAGTGGACACGCGGCAGGTCCAGCTGAACAAACGGACAGTCCTGAGTGAAGACCTTCAGGCTCTGTGCATCCCAGCGGAGCCGACCTAAGCAGCCTCTCAGTAGGTATGGCCAACTTGACAGAAGAACTTACATTTAAAAGAGCGGAAACGGTGTCTCAGCAAGCTGCTAATCCCTAGCTACACAGGTGAAGAACCTGCAACATTATACACTATAGATGCAAAATAGCATCTTTTAAGGAAAAAAAAATTGTGGTACAAACATAGAAGTCTCTTACTCACTTGCAAGAACACATTGTAATATGCAAGTGCTTCAGCGGCGTGAGGCTCTCGTATGCAATGCAGACTTAAACCATACTGTCTTTGAATGCTCATGTTAATTAGAATATTACCATCACTGGTAAAGCATCTCATGGAAAGTACTACAATCAAAAGCTAAGCATTTTCTCTTGTTGTCTTAAATACTGTGACTGGTCAGGAAATCTGTGTGGTTTTTTGTACCAACTCATAGAACAAGATACATGCACATACTCTCATCTGAAATTAAAGGCACATTTAAACTCTTGAAGTTAAACTGAAAGATAAGTCTGTTCTAAGTATCAGTCAGAGGCTATAGGGCTCACAGGTCCCATGCTGGATAAAAGTCTTGCCTGGAAAATTCAAATACTCAGTTGCATGTTTTTGTAATACACTGCAAACACGTAGCACTAGTGTTATTAGTAGTGACTGATGTGATTTTAATCACTTTACAATATGAGGCTGCTCTGTGATGCAAGTAAGGGATTTAATTCTTGGTGTATAAGAGAGTGCAATGACAATCCTCTCACCTCAGTCCTAAGCACAGGCTGTTAAAACATTTTTGTTACTTATTTCACCAGACAATAAAATTTACTCTCTTAGGGTCGGCCAGCAGAGGGAAGCATCTCATTCCCAAACCTACCACAGTACAGCGTTACTGTTACACACCACCACAAGTCTGAATGCTTTTATGATTCAGCTTAAAAAAAAAAAAAGCTTTTGCAGTTAAACTTTTTAAAACTACGACTTACTTGTACAGGACAGCATAGATGCTGAAACTACCAAGGAAAGTTGCAGTTTGCTCATCAGATAATGTTTGCTGCTGGAGCCCATTGAAGTACTGCTGCAGGAGAAGGGACACACATAAGGCAACTTTCTGAGAAAGGGAGTTTAATTTTTGGCAGAAATGTTTTATTTGGACTCAGAGTTTGGTTTGTGGTTGTTGGGTTGTTGGGTTTTTTTAAGATGTTATATTAGGTATTAAGATGTTATAAAACACAGTTCTTCCCTGTTCACAGGGGCAGTTAGAGACATTTGATGAAGCAAATCCACAGATATCCCATGCTTTCCTGTTTTTGTCTTAATTATGCTTCCGAATTCCAAGTTGAAGGGATAGAATTTCCTTTAAAATAAACTGAAGCATTAAATTTTGATTACATGAAGAATTAGTAGAATACGTCCCACTGATACAAGTATTTTCTAAAGCAATACCTGACATTAAACACCAAAATTGCTATTACAATAGTGCTTTTCTCAGATTTGTAAAACTCCTCTCCGTTCCTAGCATAGAGATTTTGGAGGTTAAATTTTTAACAGAGGTCTCCACATATTTATCATCCTATCAGTAAAGCAGTCTGATGTTCCTCTGTGCCTCAGCTGCAAGTTTATCAAGTGATAAGTGATTATTGTTAAGTAAGAAGATTTCAAGCTATTTAGGATTTCATACATGGTAAGAACTTTAACGTCAACCCAAGAGTCTTATTAGTCAATCAATACACATAAGAGAAAAACACTTCTAGCAAAGATTGCGTTCAGGTCTCAACTCACTCAAGCTTCCTTAACGGATTGGGAGCAAGTCTGCACACATGCTGCATTACTTTTATGCTTAAGTCTTGTTTCCATAACCAAAAAAATGTAAACAAAAAAATTACTTTTATAGCAATGTCCCACAAGCTTATCACCTGTTCAATAGCAACTAAGATCTTAATCTAAGCAGAACTAGTTGACAAGTGTATTTGACCAGGAATATTAATTTCAGCTTGTTATTGTCTGCCTTAATTTACCACTAAATAATTTGAAGGTCAAGTCCTTCTGTATTCTGTACCGTAGTTTGGGATATTTGTCTTCCTGTGCTTTAGCTCAGAATGTTAATTCAAGCCATCTACCTTGAGGAGACTTCATTTTCTTTTTTTTTTTTGCCTTCCTTCACCCAAAAAATTTATAAGAAGGTCATCAACAGATTTCGTAAGCTTAAATAGGTATGACAAAGCTGCAGAAGCGATGTGCAGTGCTATTTCACATGTTGCAAAGCTCATACCACAGGTGGATATAAAAGCAGACATGACAGCTGTTTCAGCAGCTTTAAGAAGATACATTCACTCAACAATGGAGAAGCCATAAGGTTTTCTGCAAAGCGACGGAATTGGAAAGATGGGGGAAAAAAAGCAGATTAGCAGTTGAACAAGTGTTGGTGCTTCATGGCTATTATCACAGATTTAGAGAAGCATTACGTTTTGTAGCAATGACCTAAGATCATTCCCATTTTGAACATGATCACACCATGAACATACATTTAAAAAGCAAAACAATTCAAGAGCATAAGCCAAACTGAGACTAATGCCATGTTAAAAAAACTATGAATGCAAAAAAAGAACAACCGAAACAGATTTCTGCATCAAAACCCCTCTTGAAATACATTGCAACTTCAAATTTTTATTTCATACTCATTAATACCAGTACACTCTGTAGTGTTTTGTTTGGGAACACTGGAAAAAGCTGTACCAACTGAAACAATCTTCTCTTCAACCTCTAGTTTCATTTGTTTTTTCCTTCAGATAAAATAGTGCCTGCACTACCTACCACACAAAATAGAATCAGCTCGTAGGTACCCTCCTTTTTCAGGCCTCAAAAGCAGCAAGGGGGCAAAGTAACCTCCAATTCTCTCTAATCACATTCCTAAACAACTTCCCGCATTAGACGTGACCCTTTCTTTACTACTTCTTTATCACTCTGCTGATAGTCTACAAACACTATTTTTAGCGGTCATACTGCCAAAAACTTGCTGCAAACCTTCAATAACAAGCAAGACCTGCATAAGAGAACCACATTTCAGTACCATTAGAAGCCCAAACGTAATTCTGTCTTGGACTCTGACGACAGGTATTTTCTGCTGAGCGTGATCACTCAAGAGAGAATTATTTCTGGTTTACATGGAAGCTTAAATGATCAATAGTTGTTCTTTGTATCTTGAGTTTTACAAATGCTTTGTCCCAATGATTTCTCTTCATATATATGTAAAAATGATAATCCACATTCCTTTGTTAGCTTACATCAGATAGAAACAAAAACTAAGCTTAAATTAATAAAACTCTAGCCTTCAGTATGAAGAATTTATTATTACTTCATGAAATTGTACATCTGAATAGAGGGGCAAGTTCTCTAGCAAGGAGGGTAAAAAAAAAAAAAGTAAAAAAAGGTTTTCCTGACATTCATTCCTTCTAACATGGAATTTGGCTGGCAATCTTTAACCTGACATTGACCACAAACATCCAACTAACATTTGTATGAAAATGCATCTCTTCTGAGCTGCTTAGCAACAAATTCCCAGCTTTAGTTCAACATATGAGATCAGTTTTGGTTCAGTTTTCATTCAATTTATTGTCACTCTTTGGATTTTAAATAAGGCTAGCATCCCATGCAAACTGCTTATTATTTTTTAACAACAGCTTTCCCAAGAGTTTTAATGGGCTATTTGTTCTGTCTAATTGCCCAAGGAAGAAAATCTCTATTTCAAAAATCAAAGTGGATATATGTATCTGAGGACATTCTATTCCCCAGTGAACACATACAATCTATTCACCAGTTTACTTAATAAGATATCAACACTATCAGCACTGTAAACTGAAGGAAAAAGAAACACATACAAACTTAATTTCATCATTCTGATTAAGGTAAGTTCAGTTAGTTCATTGATGCAAAAATACAGCTAAAACTGCTTTGGCACATTTCCTTTTACTAGATTGCTCCACAGGGCAAAAAACGATCAGACGTACTCCATAGCACCGGTATTAAGCATGTATGATCTTGTGAATACCAGAGAAAACAACATGCTTAAATAAGTTTGACCAGCTTTTCATTTGTTCGCAATTAATGTTCACATTCTTTCTTTCTTTGACCCTGCTAACACCAAAATATTGCTATTTTTGTCAGCATCTCAAAGTTAATTTTCCTTCTCCCCTGAATCCTTAGGTTCAATTGAAAAGTCAGGTTTAGATCAAGTTAGTCACTTACATTATTTTAAACAATTACCGTATCCAGGTGCACGCAGTAATATTTTCTTGTGTACAGTACTATATAGCAATACCTTTCATAAATTACTTTTGCAGCTTTTTCCTCTAGTCACACACTTACGGACGTTCTCATTCAATGTCTGGTTTCCTGCCTCACCATCACTTCCTACCTAACAAAGCTCTAGAGGACATAAATCACAATGTCAACCGTGAATCGGTGTTAACCTTAATGTCCTCTCCATAGATTCAGGAAACAATGGGGTAGCTGGATGCTGCTAATATCCATAACAGCACACTGACACTTGCAAAAACATAGGCTGGATTTATACACACAGAAGTAAACACACAACCAACCATCCTGTTTATGTAACTCTATTTTCCTGGAAAGTTAGGAAAGTTCCATGGTCTGGAGTTTAAAACTTGTGGAAAATTTGAGGGTCAAGCATGAAAATGATGATAAAATATGGTGCTTTATGCAAAGTTGCTACTTCCTGCTGTTCTCTGTTTAAGCAAATCTGTGCTAAAAAGGGCTCAGCTACATTGTAGGAACACTGATTTCACAGAGGCAAGTGAGTCTGAATCCAAGTTAAATTTTAGTGAAGAAAACTACCTAGTTTCATGACCACAGTATTTCCCTGTCTCGGATTCACTGTCAACCTAATAATCAGCATTTCTTTGATTTTAGATTCACGTCGCCTCGTCTTCCTAAGATTTTGTCATGCACTCAAATTTGAGAGCTTTTGAAAAGAGACTGTCTGAGCACACACCAAGACCTTTATTATGTCCCTAGGCACTACATAACATAAACAAAAGATCCACAATTAAAAGGAATTACGAAATCAAGCAACTGGGTTGGACTAAAGACAAGCAAGCCCCAACAGATCTACTTGCATTTTTAAGTGAGGTCTCTCAACAGTCTTGCTCCTACTTCCTGCCTAAATTATATATTCAACCACATTGAAAGTACTATGTAGCAGCAGAATTTTTAAAGGACTTAAAATACAAATAAAGAGGAACTGTATAAAAGGATTCAGCTGTCTACGTCTGTCACTTAGAAAGGCTGTCAGAGTGTATAGTGCTGCCTCTACCAAGCTTGTACTGCCAGCTGATTTTTTTTTACACTGAAAATGGACTTGGATTTTGTGCTGATAACTCTGGCTTTGACATTTTCCTCAACAGAAATCAATGTTCTCTGTGTAGAGGCTAAACGTAGGTGGATAAGATGTGAACACACTCCTGTCTCTTCAATACAAATGTGTTTGTTATCCCCATGTACCTTCAGAGATAAACAGAACTTTACATGCTGTGTACTACTGCAGGTTAACGACAAATATTTTAATTGTAATGACTTAGCGGTCTTCACATGTCAGAAATTCTTGAAATGGTCTTGAGTTTTTACTGCAGCCTCAACCTCATCTTCAATTATCTTGGTGCCTTTGCAAATACCCAAGGCAGCAATCCTGACCCATATGAGTCATTTGTGACTCATTTCTACTCTGGGCTTCATAAAAAAGTTTCTTCATCTAATTACATTATGGCCCTATTACGTGCTGAAAGACAGGATTTCTTCAATACAGCAGTTTATAGTAGGGTTTTAAAGTAAAGTTTCACAGCACAAAACAGACCCCAAAAATGTAATTATTATGAAAGCATTACACTATAAGGCTAAGTTCATAAAACGTTAGCCATTGAAGTCTACATTTAAGGCTAGACCACAGATTTTGGAGCTTCAATGTAAAAAACTGAATACCAAAACCCATCTTCCATTAGCAGCAAGAGTTGAACATGACGAAGCAACAGAGCACTTAAATTGATGATGAAATCACGTTTATCACATTTAATCTTAACTAGGTAACTTCATTATTTCATAGAAAGCATCTCTTTCTGAAATTTATTTTAGTAAGATTTTCAATAATATCAGTGTTTCTTGTAAGAAAACTGAATTTTTCTCAGAGTTTTCTTATTTAAAGTATACTTATTTCACTCTGTTTTGCATTCTGGTACAAAATATTGCAAGAGTCTGGAAGCATTTGGAGCTTTGCAGAATGCTTATGAAAAGTTAGGTTCATTTTAAACTATATTTGACAGAATTACTAATGTACAGTGATGAGGCCTCATTTCCACTTATTTCCAGAGCAACAAGTAATAACACGAAATACAACTGATAAAGTCTGGCATGAAACAAAGCGGAGAGGAAATAATTAGTAAACACTCAACTGTGAATTGGCTTTCATCTGCAGAAAATTATAGGGCTGTAGCCCCCAACTCTTGTCAAATCTCCACAAATAAATGATCGTCAAAGAAACACGAGCCAACTTTCTAAACAGCAGAGCAAGCTGAGGTATTAGAAAGCTTAAGAAGTCGTTTTGCTTTGCTTTTCAGCAGCCACTTTGGTAGCCTATTTAAAAATCAGCCTTGTTCTGTGCTAAAGCCAGCCTTTCGTACCGTTAGCTTCTTCCAGTTGTGAAGAACTGCCTTGAATCTAGCTGCCACATCTGGGCACTTGTTCCAGTCTGGCACTGGGAGGCAAGTGTGCCTTTCCCAGTATCAGACAATACTTGAAGTTCAGAAGCTCAGCTGGTTTATGTGTAAGATAATGGTTAGGATGCCTAGCACCATGCCCGAGTCATGGTTAACCTCTATTGGAAGCCACCGTGGCTGTTCCCCTACATCATCATTGTCCCAGATAAACTTAAGAAAAGCCTGTATATATTAACATGCTGATAAGTAATTCACAGTTTGTAACTGCAGAATGATTTTTACTTACTACTTGAAGTTAGATATAAAGCTGCTTTGTAGGAGATTTAAGTATATTTAATTGCAGTTGCTTAACATAATTGGTTGCGCCATACCAAGGGATTACTCTGTTGTGCACTGAATTTGCAATTTATATTTTCATATGGCTGAGAGATGTTTTGGAAAATCACAGCACCTGCGATTTTTTAGCGCAAATTACATATGCATGATACAGAAGCAGAAAATATCCTCTATACCTAATTCGAGTTAGTCATCCAATGAGTGAGTACAATTATAAATGTTAACTTTTATATAGCTTTATTTTGTGGTGGTTTTTTTTTTAATTTTCTCTTTTTCCATGTCACTGCAGTAATTTTAGCCTAAACATACATGCAAATACAAGCTAGCATTAGAAATTGTTTAATCAACAGGGAAGGAAAAGAAATTATTTCAAATAAAATGAGCTAGCCTCTAAGTGCAACAAATCTTCTAAGGAGATATCATGTTATCCAGTTTCTGTCAACAGTAACAGCTCTAAAATATTTAGAGTAGCCAATCAAGAAGACAATCGTATTCAGCATGGCTTTAAACATCACTGAAACTACTGCCTACAAACGAGATATTAATCATAACTCCAGAAATCATGTTAGGGACTCTGCAGTAACTTGAAAAGTTTAGTTATTAACTGCTTAAAACCGTAAATGAAGCATCTAGACACAACATCTGCCCTACGATATAATTTCTTCCCACAGAATTAATTGTCAAGGTGCACACTGTTTTTCAGTAGTGAAATCCATCCTTGTACTTCTATCTTATTCAAACCAGCAGTGGATAAGGAACTTTGTTCTGGAGTGCAATAGAAAAGATACAAGCCAGCCTTGATTTTCGGAGCACGGATTCTCATCTGTGTAACTTGTCTAAAGTAGCAGATTTTGTTTTTCAGCATGGGACTAAACAGTTACAAAAAACTAAATCAAGTTCCAAGGCGATTTATATTCAGACCCTGAGCTGATAATAAATACCCTTGTTATTTTCAGATATAATTGCCAATATTTTTATTGCTATGCAAATTAATTATTGTAAAGCAAAAAATACCTGCTCAATATGGTTTAGGGAATCATCTAAGGTATTAGACCCACGCAGTTCACTCTTTCTCCCTTTTTAAAAAATCAGTGTATAGACCAAGAGGTTCAGTATCTCCTGGCAATACTGATGTACTTGAGGGTAAACACAGAGTTGATTCCCTTTCTCTTCATGTAATATGGAATTCCCTCGCTGCTCAATGCCATTACATAACATAGGTGAGTTTCTCAGCTTCTGTGTCATTATACCTTTGTATTTCAGTATATTTTTTGTAGCACATAATTGACTAGTTAAAGCATCCACTCTGGTCAAACATACAGGACTGTTCTCCCAGCAATCCCACATATCTATCTTTATATGTTGTCATCATTTTTGAAATAGCAATCAATGCAAAATGTTTTCCTACAGCTGCCAACTGCAGTCTGGCAAACAAACTAGAAACTGTATAAAAGCATATGGAAGTACATGGAAGTATATACAACAAACTATATGGAAGCCAGTAGCCATAGCACCAATTTTTGGCTGTAACACGGCCAAAATTATTTCGAATTAAACATTCCCCAACTCATTAAACTCAAAACATGTTTCTGAACATGGAAGTCCTGACTGGTGGAAAGGTTCAGATAGCTGATCTTTCAAAATAAGCTTCTCAAGAGCTGCTAAAGGCAGCAGCTAAGCAGACAGCACACTGGAGGAGTGCTGCATGGCTAAGTAGTATCTTTCTTTAAAAAAAAAAAACAACACCACAAACATGCAATTCTAACTTTTATTTAGTTACTGTGAAGCAATTAGGTATGAAATTAAGTGGTTTGGGTCTCTGTCATACAGATTCTATGGGAAGGTGCCCACATTATATTGGGTTTGTACCCCCTTGAACATCCGCCATACCCATGAGCAAAAGGAGAGGACAGGAGGGAAATGGAAAAAAAAAATAAAAGGAGGGGGTGTCCTGCAAAGTTAATAATCCAAACCCTTTCTCATTGATGCCTTGGTATATTCAGTAATGTTCATGGCAAAAAATCCAGAGAAAACAGAGTTCTTGTATCACTAAGGAAAAAACATTATATATCACCAAGGACACTGACGAGGAGCCGACCATCTCCTGGATTCCTTGTGACATGCACCACACTGTTACCACTGCTTAGTGTTCCAGAAGTCACTAGCTACGGAAAACAAAAGTCAAGTTATCCTTAATTATTTGGAGAAAGCAAATACACACAGGCGACAGCGGGCAGTTAAAACTCTTGAGTCACATTAAAAATCCTTCGCCAATTCTGCCAAACCAAAAAGCCTTCAGATTACTCTGAGAACTTTCTTCCCAAAGCTTATGAACTACCAATGGTGTAAATAAAGAACTTCTTGGCTTTTTTTTTTCAATCCCCATTTTAACTAAATTTCACAGACATTTTGGAATACATCTCTTACATTTTTGACGATAGCAAGTTGGAGAAGAGATCCAAGGTAAATTCTGTATTGAAAGGAAAAAGCAACAGCATACATTTATCCCTTACACACCTCAGAACCTGCGTGAGAGAGAGGTAAGTGCCTCATCTTCTAGAATAATTTCAGAGTGTATACTTTAGATATAAGAAGATCAGCAAGATAGTTTGATACTTTAAAAGGAGGCATTTCTTATCAGAAAAGGCTAAGATCCTTCTGGATACTTGGAGTGAAAGATACAAGGCTCAAAGTAGAAAACAAAACCCCTTCATCTAGTGACCGTGATCTATCCTATTAACAGGTAAAAGATCACATTGCCATCATAAATGCCCTAATTACTAAATGCATTTATTTGTAATATAGATGATACTGTGCCAGTTAAGTCCTCAGCATTTCAGTATCTCATACTCTTGTTGTATTTACATGGAGCAAGTATCCATTACCACTTGAAACACTCATTTAGCCTGCTCAACTGACTGCTTAATGACATCCAGAAAGTAAAAGCCTTATGTAGAAAGTAAAAGCCAATGCAGAAAGAAGCATGCATGTACAGTTTTTCCCTCAAGCCCAGTATTTGTTCAGTCTTAATACGAAAAGGAATTAGAAACAGGAGAGCATTCAGAAAAATAGAAATGAAATAAAAGACAAAATAATTATATATACAGTTTTCTCTAATAGCGAAAGCAATGCTCTTTTCCATTCGCTGAATATTGTACTGTTAGAATTTTGTTCTCTTTTTACACATACCATTAGCCTTTCAAAAGCTCTCCCAGAAGCTATGTGTTCTCCCTCATCTGCACCACCTAAGTTCTTTAAGAATTACACAGAGCAACAGGTCCAGTGCAGCTTTCTAACAGCATTTTTAAGTTGCTTATAATGAGTCAGACTGGTCTATGTTTCAGATCCAGAAACACAGAGTGGGACATCATTAGCTGCATCCACTCAGGTTTTAATTAACATAGTCATCCCCAAGCATTTAAAGGATACTGTCAGTGAGTGCTGGATACCTCTTTCACTCCCTGCTTGTTTGTAGTTACATGCAAGACTCACAAAACAAACACGCTCTGTTAATGATGGCTATATCACCGCTGCCAATGCAAGTTAAAACGATATCCTTCACTTCATAGATGCACAAACTGGATCAGACAGAAATCTGAAATTGCCATTGAGACCATACAGACTGTTTCTTACCATGTATTTACAGCAAGAACGTAAGTCCCTGCAAGTCGAAGGCCCTCAGCATCAAGTATCTGCTAGCTGAAACATCTCAAATTGTAGTGCAGACCCTACATGGCAAAAAAAATCCATTGATTGACTACAGAAACACAGGTTTCCTTCAAGAAACACTCCATGAACTTGTGCTTGTCTGTGAAATGGAAACCACTGTTTTAAGCAGAATACTTTATAAGAGAGTCACTTAAATGCTTTAAGTTTATGCTCAATGACATGTTTATTTTGCTGATTAAAGCCCCATAACATTAAATGTCTATTTTATTTAGGAAAAGAAATCTCCACTGATCCTGCAAGCAGAGCACTTAACCATTTCCCATAAGACATCATTATCCAAAGATCTGGCATACAGTAATTCTTATATTTACAGAAAGATCACTGGCACTACTGAAAGCTTCCTTCTAGTTCCTGCACATGCACAAGGAGAAACTGAATAACTGGCCAATTACTCCAATGGGGAAGAAAAAGAAAATCGCCATTCTAGCAAACCAGATCAACTTGCTTGTATCCTTTCTTCAGTGTGCAGCCCTGGGCGTCTCCCAGAGGTGACTAACACTTCATTTTGAGTAGTGTCATGATGAAGTATTCCCCCAGAAAGGAAGTATGACAAAATGCTGCTTCCTGTTTCTTGCAAACTGTGGTCACATTATTCATCATGTAACTAAAAACAGCTTACATTTTGTCTGCAGAGAAAGCGCTTGTTTTCACATACTGATAAACTCAATCATAAGCAAACATACACAAAACCCCCATGACAACTGTAACATAAAATCCATATGCTTTCCCTATGCTAGAATGCCAGGAGCCAGGCAAAAACTGCAAAACCTGTCAGCTTTGAAAGCTGAGCTGCATCCAAGGGTTGACTAGGTATCTAACCTTTTCCTAAAGCCAAGGGCTGGGGACTGCCAGGATCCCTAACTGAAAAGATTAGGTTTTCCCACTCTGCTGTTATTCCTGCCCTCATCTTTCATCACTGCTGCAAAAGCTGTGCAGCTGCTGGGAACTCGGCACAGCGCAGAACAACCAGATCCACGAGGTGGAACAGCGCTGCCCCGTGATGAGTCAGCACGGAGCCCTCTCTGCAATGAAATCAGCTTCTACCTCACACTGGAGGAATTTAAATAGCCCTTGAAAGAAACAGGTCAGTACTTCTCAGGCAAGGGGAAACTCTGCAATAAAACTACCTGTGAAGCAAGATACCAATGTGATGGTAAAAGACTTATTACTTATGGTTCAGGCTAAGTTAGCTTCTTCACAGCTACCAGCCGTGCGCTACATGGGAAAAATAACGGGAAAAATAAGCGCTAGAAGAGTGAATGTTGCAGTAGCACATTAAAGATCAAGAAGCTCAATTTTCTTTTTTTTCTCACAAGCATCTGCCTTAAGAAACTGCTTATAGTTCCAAGAACATCTGAGGATGTATCAGCATTGCTCATTTACTGGCTAATTAAGAGACTCCTAAATGAACCAATTCACCAATATAATAAAAGGGTTGAATTCTTAATCAGTGGTTTAGGTTGCTCTAATTTGCACAAAGCATATATCCTCGTGCCATGAGTTGCTGAACAGGAAGTTTTAGTCAAGTTTCAAGTACAGGCAAGCAGAAATAATACTCAATGCATCTGAATGCCACTTGCGATCATCAATAAAAGATTGATAAAAGAATTAAAGAAAGCCATGACTTTAGTGTTCCCAGTAGTTTCATGTGCAATAAAAAAGTCACTAGTTAACAGATTTCTGTGCAAAGGACAACAATCATGCCAATGAGGAGTTTTGACAAATTTTAAGTTCATTTAAAATGCAGAAATTTTCATATCAACCCAGAAATTTCCCTCTCCAATCAACCAGAGGACTCAAGATTCATATGGGGGAGGAGAATTACTCTTTTATTAGCTCCACTCAATTCCATTCAAAGGCAATCCACTTTCTGAAATGAACTTTGAATTTTTCCTTTTAAAAAAAAAAACAAAACAAAACCAAACCGAAACCTCATCCCTGTGTAAGGCTCTTCATATGTATGCCTTCAGCCAGCAGCTGAGAAACCGTGAGGTTTTTCGGAAGCTCTACCACTGAGGGAGGACTGCTCTGTGACCTTACATTTACAAAACTTTTCCTTCCTGCTTCAGAAGTACATTAGAATTTTCTCCTTTGAACTGACTGTGTATTCAGAAAGAACATCTGTATTCTGTAATTTTAACTTTGTCTAGATTCTCTTCCCTCCGCAATGTGAGGAGCACAATACATACCTAAGTATAAATTATTTCACCAATAGAAAAAGTGCCAAAAATAAAGCTAAGCCTGTAAAAAAGTTGAGGTAATATGATTAAATGCTCTACGGTATAGAATATAGTTCTGCTTACAAAGCAAATGTTTAAGACAAAAACCCATTACTTTTTTTTCTGTATCAATGAGGTGCAACTTAAGATCCCCAAAGCACTTCCTGCATTTTTAAATTAAAATTTGTTGTTCTTTAGAATTGTCAAATTCATTAACAATATCTACAGGGTGGCAAAAGATAACACATAGACAAACGGCATTGCAAATTTAGTACCTAAATATTAACATTTATATATTTTTATTAAAATGCAATTACGTACAAATATGAAATATACAAATTAATTCTAATACAGCTTGGGAATATTATTAAGAGTTACTTTAGACAGTATATTGCAATATATAATTTGGCTTCATCTAACATAGATACCTAACTCTCCAGTAGTTGCCAATATACTGGAACCATACCTTAACTTCCAAAGAGGACAGCATACAAGCACAATATAGTCGTTTATCTAGACACTTTTACAGAAAAAATAAATCCAAAGGTGCCATCTATGCTAGCTGCCTGGACCACTTTATTCTTCAAAATGACTCTATGATCAAGTAGGTTTTGGTTTTTTAACTATTAACATACATGTTTTAGAATCAGACATTTCATTTCAAGCTCATTTTGGTGTATCTTTTTTAAACTATCTTTTTATGCAAAACAGAAAAAGAAACTGCCAACACAGGAATGTGTTTTAGGCAACCATTAATGCTCTTAGTATATTTTGGAGAATCAAACTCCTCTACTCCTTTGTTCAGCTGTCTGAACAGGATAACTTGATTTCAAAGAAGAAGCTCTAAAAATCTCCTGTTCATGTCACTAATACCAGATTAACATAATCTTGGCCACTGTGCATCACTTCAACACCTTGTTAGCTTCAGTTCTAAATAAGAATATATAAACCCAGGAACTAATGTTAAATTACTGTATTCTACTAGTTTCAGTAGGTACTCCATTAGGTTTCCCTGTACTTAATCAGTAAATACAATATGCGGAAACCAATACCAAAACACACTGAATTCTGCATTGGAACTACAGATGTGAAGGTAAACACAGAAAAATGTAAATTCCCGATAAGCAAGATTACACACATTCTGCTTTATTGCTTTAGAGTGGGAAGAGAAGTGTGGACATACCAAACTGCAGAAGGGCAAAGCGCAGGGAGCGATTTGCTAAGTACGAACCCTCGTCGTGTCCGTGTTTAATCAGTGGTGCTGACAGGTTGTCAACAGAAGCCTGAACTGGGAAGAGCAGTTGTCAAAGCACAGTGATACAAACAGTATATAGAAGAGCAGGGGATATGTGAACTAGGAATGACAATGCTTTGGAGAAGATGCCTCAGTTTCAAAAAAAACTTTCCCATCTTCAGAATGAAGCATCTGGTACCTGCCATCCCTGCAGTAAGAGCATTCATCTTGGCACCGAGAGGCCCGTTCTGGCATCCTGCTCAACTGAACTTGGCATTTGCAGCTCCCAGATAGTGCTCTGGACTACATTTTTTTATTATCATTTTTGTTTTAAACACACCAATAACCTCAGATTTTCTTGTTATTTTCATGACGAGATTATTAGCTTAATATAACCCATCTGCCAGAGCAGTTACAGTGTAAAGGCCCAAGGTTCAAGTAACTGGTCAGGAACAAGCAAAGATTGTTTCCTCTGTCAAGTACACAGCTGCTTAGTAAACTGATGACTCTTGATCGGCAAATTTGAGATAACAAGCTTCTTATGACACTAGCTTATTTCAAATATAAAAATATTTATACAGAAATAAGTGTAAGCATTGGACATACTTGAGCAACCACTTGCCTTTCAAAGCTGGTATTAAATGTAATGAATTCTACAAGCTGCTCTTTTTCTATTTGCAAATTTGAGATAACAAGCTTCTTATTACACTAGTTTATTTCAAATATAAAAATATTTATATAGAAATAAGTGTAAGCACTGGACATACTTGAGCAATCACTTGCCTTTCAAAGCTGGTATTAAATTTAATGAATTCTACAAGCTGCTCTTTTTCTATTTTGCATATTATACTGAAAGATGAAAACATACTAGGCAGGAGATATACAAATAATCAACAGGAAAGTTTTTCCCAAACTACAGTTATCAAAGGAAATTAATCTCACAGTCTCTATAAAATGGTTTATTAATATTGTTATACACC
This sequence comes from Apaloderma vittatum, assembly GCF_000703405.1. Classification (NCBI taxonomy): domain Eukaryota; kingdom Metazoa; phylum Chordata; class Aves; order Trogoniformes; family Trogonidae; genus Apaloderma; species Apaloderma vittatum. The sequence goes on from NW_009723251.1 coordinate 46,611, forward strand.
TTTTTATTTACAAAAATGAGTTTACGATGCACTTCGCCCACCTTAAAAACTGCAACAACATCCCAAGACTCAAAAATCTGCTATAAAAATTACGTAGTTGTAGCTTTAGATATAGAATGATATAATGGTATGGGTTGGAAGGGATCTTGAAGATCATCTAGCTCCAACTCTGCCACGTGGGTCAGGGACACCTCCCACTAGCCCAGGGTGCTCAAAGCCTTGTCCAGCCTGGACTTCTTCATAACAACCAATTTACATGAACCCTCTTGCAGTTAGAAACCACTACCCCTCATCCTACCACTACATTCCCCAATAAAGAATCCCTCCCCTTCTCTCTTGTAGCCCCTTTGAAATACTGGAAAACTGCTATGAGGTCTCCTTGTTTTTAACGTCTCTCACTGTATCTATCCAGTAATTTGCCCTTAACTGCCCTCTATGTGGAAACTAGATTCATGAACATTTGAAAGCCTAATTACTAATCAGCCACAGATACAACATTGTAAATTCCTGAGGTTACTGTGTATTGCATTTCACAGTAATTGCATGATAAGGTTGCAAGGTTTTTCTAGTCCTTTAAAAGCAGAAGCTTACTACTGCAAACTCTGAAAACACTGCTTAGTGGAATGCAAAAAAATAAGACTCAAGAAGTTGGTATTTATTCACATGAGTAACATAAAAGCTAGCCAGTAAATTTTCACTGATATACAACAGAATTATCTGCTAGAGTCCTGACTCATAAGCTGCTTGCTGGCTCTATTTAGCAGCTGAGGAATGTTTAGTTGATTGGTTCTCCTATAACAATAAATAGGATATTACTGAAGTCTGTGGGAAGTATTGTTGAGGTCTTCAGGGAGCACAACATAACTGATGTAATGCATAAGACCATCAATTAACCCCCATTATGAATCTTAAAATAATGTCTCAGTTGCTAAAAACGGAGTTGTTTGCAATTATGTCATCTCCTTTATCTATACATTTACATGGTTATTTTTAGCTTCAGTGTATACAGCCATAAACAAGTGACATTAAGTGATTCATCTCATTAAATGACCAGTCTCACAAAAAACACTCAGAAGAATAGGGCTACTACACTCTGGAGTCTACTTTTACTGGATTGGTTTTCTGTTGTAAAGTAAACGTCCAGAACAAGACTTTTAAGAAAAAGTAACTCGCATGCTAGAAGAGGTACTCCAAAAGAAGCATTTTAAAAACTACCACACACTCCACTACCTTGTGTGCTTATTTAGGTGTGCCTCAGAGAGCCCTGAGAATTCAGGCTAATCAGTTCAGAGTCTAAGCCATGTGCTGTCATTGCTATCAGTAACGTGCTGACTAATGGTCTTGTGTTTTTTTTCAGTAAGACAAAGGGCACACTGGACACTGCTGTGCATCGAGATATTCTGCCTCAGCCTCTTTGGGCACCCTTACAACCAGCTTCCAAAACTACGTAGGTATAGTTTTGTACTGTTAGAAAAAAACCCAAGAAACATTGTGCTTTATACAGTCCAGAGAAGCCCTGTTCTAATATCCACCTATGCAGAATATCAAGAAAACTATTCTTAGTGAATAAACAACTTCAGTACATTTTCAATACACACACAGTCAGACCTACTCTTGTCTGCCTAAGTGTCATTCAAGACCTACCAAGAAACCATCACTATATTGCACCCTTAAGAGCCATTTCATCTTTCTTCTGGAAAAAAAACCACTTTCACAGTACTTTTGGACAACGGAGCCTCCTGTTGATTATAATGATAGTGCAGTCTGACTGTTTCAAGATCTGAACTTACTAAATTAACTGATTTTTTTTCCAATACTTATACACTGAGTTTTACCTCTTTTACCAGTCTCTCAATAAGCTTTAGGTAGATTTTTAACTATAAATACTGTCTTGGGACAGACATTTAAATATTAGAGAGAGAGGAAAACAAAGCTATTTCTTTAAGTGGAGATTTACTTCAGGGAAGCAATTTCATTAGTGAATTTAATGGCTAACCATGACTAGTAAAATTATACTAAGATTAAATTAACAGAGCACAAAGGATGAAAAGGGAAATTTGAGTCATCCTAAGACTCTAGTGTTTTATGGATGCCTTCAAAGCTTTCAAGAAAATTAAGCATTTTACAGCTACATTAGGTTCATTAAACAGGGGTAACGAAAATAACTAACAAAACCACAAGTGCCAGTTAGAACTCACAGGATGACCTAAAACATCACTTTATTTAAAATACTACATTGAGATGCAAAAAAGATCAGAAATAAAGAAAAACTTTTATCCCAATATAAACTCATATGTCTAAAAAGAAATTCAGAAAAGCTCTTCCATTGCTATGAAACTAGGAGTACTCCATATCTTGATACTTTGCATACAAGGGAATCAAAGCACAAGCCTTTCTCTAAGAACATATTACAAGCCAATAGTATCACTAAAACATACCCCCCATCACTGCTCGGGTCAGTTTTTTAGCAGTCTTCTGCCCTGAACACAGACTGTACAAACAAGAGATGTATGAACTTAGAAATATAAAGCAACAATTTAAAAGTTAAGCAAAGGCCTGGGAGATAAAAATTAGCTTTCACTGGTTGGAGCAATACAGATTTACTATGGTTATGTGACCATCTTCCATTATGCCCCTAGTCTTTTCAGATAGGATTTCACACGTTTTCATGTTAGTATTCCCCTTATTTAATCCTTAAATCACCAAAAAACCTACCTCAGCCTGCAAGCTTGGTTCTTCACCTCACGTGGCTGTTTTACTGGCCTTCTCTCAGCTGTTCCTCAAAATTTAGCAATTTCCTCATCAGCCTGAGCCAAGATGACACAGCTGGTCCTGGTCAGAGCAGGGAGCAGCGCTGCTGAGAGAGCTGAATGGAGAAGGGGGTTTGCACTGCCCTTCTACCTACCCTCCTCTCGAACCAGTAGAGACACTATGACAGGCACAATTAAGGACCTGGGATAAGGTAAAACTAACTATTTTAAAATGGATAAATTTACACCCAGGTCACTTTTGCAATCCACTGAACAGTCACATGAATATTTGCTGTACACAAAAGGGAGCTCCAGGAGCTGGGAAAGGATAGCAGGCAGAAATCAACAAACAAAAGTTTTACAGCAGTGCTAACTTTTTAAAGTGAAACCACAGTTCACATAAACTAATTTAAACCAAGTAATAAGTTTCCGTTAGTAGAACTATAAGAACTCTACACAGAAAAGGCGAAGTAAAGCAAGAACTTTAAAGACTTCATGAGTAACAAAACTATTGCCTGCACATAGGCACTCCCCTACCCATATATACATCCAGTGCCCTCAGGTTGCTAAAACTATTTCCATCATAAGGGGATGGGAGTCTCAGAAGTCCTTGGAAGATTTACAGATACCAACTGCACCACGGAATAAGCATGATTTAGACCACAGAGGCCCAAATTGCAGCAGAGACAGCAGCCATGGAGCTCCAAGCCAGTTCCACTCCTGCCTTAGGCTGAAGACTAGAAGGACCTTCCAGCCAAACTGGGAAACCCTGGAATTTCTTGTGCCATTAGACACCTTTAGCAGCTGACTACAGAGCTACGTCATTGCCCTCTCTCAGCTTCATCTTACTGCTCCTCATTCTCTTTCAGACACTGTTTTGGACAGTCTCATCCCTTCAGCTGCCCACATGCAGGACAGAGCCCTTTCCTCTGGACTTCAACTCTTTCCTCCTGCTGCCTTTTCCCTGGAAAATTTCATCCACAGACTTCTATACTGTTTCTATTCTGAAATGGTGAGATTATCAAAAAAGTTTTGATAAAACTGCATAATAATCATTCCTTTAAATTGAACCTATATTGTTCCACACAAGAAACTTCCAGTTCTTGTACCATTCTTCTCTCTGTAGGTAACAGTGTCACCTTCCTGTAACACATTAAGCAGTGGAACAAGCATCTGTCAAGATGCTTTTGTGCTCATGTTCCTCCAGAGAAATATATGTAAAAGTGCTTTGTTTAGGTACTTTCATATTCATACTCCCATTACTGAAGATTCAGTAGATAACCCAAATGCCAAAGGGTTCTGACCCCAAAGTGAGCCATAATATACTCTGATCTGTCTGACAATCTGAACTTGCCCACAGCCTGTACGTCTTGCTCTCTTTGCACAATTTCAATTGATCTTAAAACACATAATTGCCATAATTGCAGCAGCCTGAGTGCAGACAGTATTCTTCCCTAAGTCAATGTGGTAGACAGGAAAGGATAAAAAGTTTCCCAGTTAACACAGTACAAGTTATCACATCTCATGAGTCAGAACACTTTTAGTGGAGGGCTAAAGATAAGAGTAACAAGGACTTGGTATTGTATTACTGTTAGTCTGGTCATCTCTCACTGCCATATTTGTCCACTATTCTTGTGTCAGAGCCAGGGATGCTACAGACAAGAGAATTAGCTCAATAGACTAATCTGGCAGAAAACTCTTCTCTTTTTAAACCTATTAATTTTGTATTACATAAGAATGCTAAACTTGCTGAAAAAATACACTTTGCATGTGCATAGAGGGACATACACACCACTTGCCACCTAGGAGTCAACTCCTCTTACACTAAGTGAAGTCTAACATGGGTTCTCATATGAAAAATCACATTCGCTTGGGCTGAGTCCCATCTTCAGCTATCAGTCTGAATAAAAATATACAATTGTGCATATACAGGGTAAGATATGAATTAATTTTGCTTCTCACCTGTGTTATTATTGTACCGCATCTGTCTTCACTCATTTATAAAGAGGACTAAGTGGACAATCACATAATTTAGATTATATGTTCTAGAGTTTTGCTTCTCACAAGTGAGCTCATTGTAAGCAATATTTCAGGAATTAACAGACACAAAGGGAAGAATAATTGAGAACAAACTAAAAATGTGGAACAAGATAAGGCACTTTACTTTTTGTAAGCCTCATGCAATACCATCTTGCTAGAATTGTGCAAAATGATAAGGAAGCATATTAGACTTCAAAGCTAGGTTTTTCCATCAGAAAAGCTAGACATACAGTTTATTTCAGTAGTCGTTATTAAAGATTCTTCTAAATTAAACACAAAGATTAAGTAAAACAAAACCAATATAGCAAGTACAACAAATATTTTCCTGCTCATGGTCTTTTTTCTCATTCCTCAAATCTGCAATACTCGCTTTTCAAGGTATTTGAGTAAATACTCCAAACGCCTTGAAAAAATTATGGAATAAAATAGTATTAGCTTTTCTACTAAATAACTGCATCATATAACTAGTTCAGCTCCTTTTAAAGAAACTGTTTAAATAATCTTACTGTCAGCTCATGTAAAATTACGCTTTTAAAATGTATTGCACCATTCTGCCAAAAAATGACCTTCAGTGGAGTTAGGATAGCTATTAAAAACCTTGACGCAGGCTTGGTGATGGCAATCCCTCCATACAGTTTACATGCCACCAATAAACAATACACATTACACCCAAGGACAAGAATGTTTGTGGGGTTTTGTTGTTGTTGCTTTTTTCTTCTTTTGAAGTCACCTCTTTCTAGGAAGGGACAGTATTATTAATATGCTGGCCAGGCAATTACCAGGGGTTAAAACCCCAAAAGTTTTTACCTAGTTCTTCCATTGAAGAACTTTAACAAAAATTTCTTAACATGCACAGATATACAAGTATGCAAATCCATTCAAAGATACAAGAAAATATATTAATACAAAATCTCACCTTCTGGGTAACAACTAAATCCAAGCAAAAAAGTCCCAGACTGGACTTAGCAGCAGAGAGGAGCACTCAAGCTCAGGGTCTATTTGTTTAAAAACTTTTCATTAACATCTACTAATGTTTTAAGGGTGAGTGTGTTTCCATCAAAATGAACTACTTGAACTCTACTCAGAATCCTGCTTGTTGGAGGATGGGCTATGGTCAGATACATGTTAAAGTGTTGCACTGATTCCATGTACTGTACTACTAATGGCAGTAGAACTAGAGAGAATGGTCACAAGCTGCAACAGGGTAGATTTAGAGTGGATGTTAGGAAAAAAAAATTGCACAGAAAAAGTAGGTAAGTACTGGAATAGGCTGCCCAGGGAGGTGGTTGAGTTACCTTCCCTGAAGGTGTTTAAAGGTCATTTAGATGTAGTGTTGGGGTATATGGGTTAGATGTGGACTCCGTAGAGTAGGGTTATAGGTTGGACTTGATGATCCCAAGGGTCTTTTCCAATCTGAATGTTTCTATGTTTCTATTCTTAGGAAAGAAACTTTCATATCACCTACAGAAATTATAAACTCTACTTGCCCATGACACAGCTTGCTTTGTAGACAACATAAACAAGGTAGAAAAGTTACCGTGTAGAGCAGCCTGACCGTTAAATAACCAGTTCTATTCTGGTCTGTCTTGTTCTGACCAGCCCTGGGTAATTACGAGGCACGTGTGAGGGATTTGCTAGAGAATGGCTGCAGCATAGTATTTAGTTTTTGTGAAAAGCGCTGAAGATAGCAGGAAGGTTATAGTGCTGAACATGGTCAAGGGAATCCCTGTAGTAAATAAAAGGAGTAGTAAATAAAAGGGGTTTGTGTTGAGCTGTGTAGTTTTGTTTGAGAAGTAAATTGTGCTGTGATATAAGAACATCAAAAGACATTTTCTAAACAAATTGAGCAACGTATCACGGCATGGCAAGGCATGCAACTCAGCCTGTGGTTTGTAGAGAGATGTGCAGACCAGAAAACAGAATCCCTCGGTAGCCTGAGATGGGGGAAAAAAAGCCACATTCTGAAGAAACATATTTTCTGTTGCCTTCTGCAGAACTGCAGGCAATGACAGAACATGCTCTCGGAGTTACACTGTCAGATGCAGAAAGTACTAATGTTCGTGGTCTATAAAATACTAGAGATGACAGAAAAAGTGTACAAATTCAGTAGCTTTTAGTAAGACCTTGAATACTCTGTTTAAACCCTCAATAACTATTAAGAGACAAAACCAGAATTCACCTAAATTAGTTAATTCCTTCAAAGAGGGGAAAATGTAACAAAAGAAAAAACACCTTGGAAAATATAAACCTAAAAAGCCTATCAGTATTTTGATTTTTAAGTATTAGGGTAGTAAATTAAAAACGTTAAAGATTTATTTAGGTTAAAACAACTGTTCAGTTTATTTCTGGATTTCTGTGTCACTTGAACACAGAAAGTGCCTTGACACAAGCAGACTCCACACTTTTAATGTATCATTTCCCATTGACATACCTCACCCAGCTCCAGTGCTTTAGGTTTAAAATCAGAGCTAGATGTAGTAAGTGAACTATAGGTCTGCTGTGAGCACAGAGATCATTCCCTCACTAACACAGGCACCAGGAAAACTTTTTTTTTAAACAATAGGTGGGAAGCTGTCAGCTTCCTCTTCCTATAAGTGCATTCAGGCAAAATGTCTAAGCTGGCTGTTGTGCAGCTGGTTAAAAGCACAATGTGGCTCCAGTCACCCAACATTAACCTTGCTAAGTTGTAATCCTTATCCATTTTTTGAAATGTTCAGAATTAGCTGTATTTTTAACCAACACTTGTGACACAGTTCATGACTGTAACATGAGGTAGCACTTTGTTTTAATGGTTAATACAGGATCTCTTAATGCACCTTCAAATTACTAATAAATTTTGTGTACATATGATAGTAACTTCTTGTGACTTAATTTACAGAAACACTGTAAAACACGCAGTAATTGCCTCTAACAGGCCAGGAAATCACCGTTTAGAGTAAATAAAGCTTTAGCAAACAAGTATTTCTTGGAATTATCTTATCAGTGAATGGATTTTCTCTGGATTTAGGTTTGCAAATAAGTCACATTTATTAAGTAGTCAGAGAAAGTATTTTTTACAAAGTGAGGTTATTTTGTCAATAGGGAATATCTATTCATATGCAAATAATGCCCTTAATTGATTTTCATTGCTTAGTAGTTAATACTTCTAATCCTCTTTTCCTACCTGTTGAGATAGGCTATATAACCTGTGATTTTCTCTTTATTATTTACCACATTCTCATTCACTGTAAACAATCTTAGAGTGACTTCTTTCTGAAGCTAAATTTTGGCATTTTTAAAATTCCTAAATGTAAATAGGCTTCAAAGAGAAGAAGGGGCAGGAGAGTAAAAACTGACTGTGGTGATGATACTGATCAGGAAGAGAGACAAGACAATTTGAAAAAAGTTTACAGCTCAACAGGAGTAGTGGAAGTGGAAGGATTGTGGTGTGTTTTCTGTGGAAGAGTGGTTATGCTAATTATACAGAATTTTTGGATGAAAAGCCAGAGGACGAAGTTCTGGGTGACTTGGCAGAATGGTTCCTGGTTGTGGTTACACTAAATACTCTATGTATTCTCTTGTGGGAGTGCACAGAACAATTCCTTTTTTTTTTTTTTTCTTTTTCCTGGTGCAGTTAGGACAAAGACTTCAACGTTGTAAACTTTCTTCTACAGTAATAGAAACCTGGAGCATAGAACATTTCTCAAGGACTGAAATCTGAATAGCCGACTTGGTGAGCAGTTGACTACAAGCCCTCTTAGAACCACTGTTATTAAGCAGAAGGCTGTGCCTTCTCTGGGAAATGGAAATTGTATCAATGAATTTACAAGTTCTCATAAGCCCATAACCGTTTCTTTTTTTCAGATATACTTTGAGTGTGTGTCTTCTGGAACACCGAATGGTTTTTTATATTCTTAAAGGGGAGGGTGCTAGAGTGGTAAATTCTTATATTACTGGGTCAGACAGTCATCTCCAAAGGCCTGTTTCATTCAAATTCAGATATAAAATAGTACATGTTTTGGGGAGGCTCAAAATATCTCATGCCTCTCAGTCTACGACTATTTTGCTCTGAGATGTGACTTTTTTCTTTTTTGTACACATGCACATACGCAGCTTTCTTGTGAGCTGTTGTGGGTTATGTGACTGAACGTGACAGATCACACACAAAAACACAAGGAGAAATGTTAGCATCTGCATGGCAGTGGCCTTTCGTAGTTACATGTTTTGAACGTGAAATTATTTTTGTAAAACACATTGTTTTTAAATACATTCTTCAGAGACAAAGCCAAGTTAAGAACAGTTTGTACAACTACTAGTTTCCACCCTCAGGCCACACTATGTTGCTCTCGGAGACGGGCCAAAACACTGCGTTGCGAAGCGACTGCCAGAATGATCTGTGGTTTGTCTGGTTGCCTTAAGCAGAACTGTGGTTTTCTGTTTTTCTTTGCTTTGGTGAGGAGGGGCTTTTCCATTTAAATTTTCCTAATTGGGATAGATGCATCATTTCACCTCACTCCTTTTGTTTAGAATTGCCTGCAGTTCATATGCTTGCAGTTAACTCCGTTCATACATGGAATATTTGTTTCTTGGTGCTGGGAACTGGGAAAAAAACCAACCCCAAAATACTAAAATGATGAAGTATGACTATAAACATTTTCAAAAAGAATATGGTTGGCTTTAAGTTCTGCTGAGGAGGCCGTGAAGGAGATCTAATGACGCTTGTTTTATAGTAATCTGTTCAAAGGCAGGTCTCCAGAAAATCCTGTTTTGTGCAACTCAACAATTTTAAATCACAGCTGAGCATTCTATTTGGAGACTTGCAAAGCATTTTTAAGTTGAAGTTAAGAAAAAGTGGTAACGACAGCGCTAACCAACCAGCCATTTGTCCCAGGAGAGCAGGCAAACAGCAGGAGGAAAGAAGAAACTAAGAATACTTGTGGGGTAGCTCTTTCATCACACAATGTAGCTACAGCCTGATGGTTGCACATCTTTTCTCCATCACTTAGACAAGGGCATGGTTATTGTTGCATACTGGCCCTAAAAATAGTAAATGTAAATATGCATAATCTTTAAACCCAACTTCAGTGCTTTTTTCCTGTTTTTCTTAAGATCATGAATGTGGTCTGGGTTTTACTCCATCAAAAATTGAATTAACACCATACCTGAACGTACATTTCCTCAATTTTCTCACGTTCTGCCATGTGCACTTGCTTTCGCTCATACTGCAAAGTATTTTTGTAACGTTCTGCCTGCTGCTCTTGAATCTTGGATGTCAGTCCAATGTAAAAATTCTACTTAAGAAGTCTTGGCTATGAGTAGTACTGTGGCGAATTCAGAAAATTTGGGTAAAAAAACGCTCTTGAGCATTAAAGAGTTATGCTGAACAAACATTGCTACACAATTTGGATTAAAAACTCTTCAAGTTGTTCACAGAGATGTCAGGCAGTTGGAAATCATTCTCTGTTTTCTCTGACTCCGGAATGACTGACCTTTCTGCTCTACTTATGGGTGCTGCTTAGTATGGTCAAACAAAAACAGCACAGAAAAGCAAAAGGGCCAGTAGGGCTAATGGAAGAGAAGAAAAAACCCCAAACTTAAGCATTTTTTTAAAAACTGAAACTGGCAAACTGCCATTAAACTGTTGCTATAGAATGATGCGCTCTAAATTATAAAATGATGTAGTTTTAAATAACATTACGTTGCTTATCACTGCAAACAAATGATTAAGTTCATGATTACTCAATTCATTTCATAATTCAAAAGTTATGTGGTTAAGAGAGCATAAACTATGCCCAAATACTCACTGCTAAAAGTAGCCAAGTGAAATAAAATGAAAACGTGCACTCAAAAGAAGAGCTGCATCCCAAAGGAAAGTTTAGAACTCAGCAGCTTGATGGAGCTGGCTTATTTTATAACCTACTGACTTGTGCTGCAAAGACTCTACTCTGATTTAAAGACCCCTCCAAGTTTTAGAGCTGTCATTTCACTTGAAAGCTGGTGTTGTCAGATTTTATCAACAGGTTTGCACTGTTGGATTTTTTTAAAAAGTATTTCATCCAGTACTCGGGCAAGCCTCAGAGAGTCACAAGAAATACAGACAGACATAGGAATCACAGGCACGCCCTAACTACGCGTGTACTAGACAGAAATGGGGGAAATTCACTGGACTGGTCTCACTTGCCTTTTAAAAAGAACAAGCTTCCGGCTGAGTTGGGACCCTTGTCTAGAGGGCAATCAAGTTCTACGTTTGTATCTAAATTCTGAGTGCCAAGATTTGCGGATTTCCCACGAAAACAAGCTGATTGTTTCCATGACTGTTTTCTCAGTATAACTGAACAAGCATTGATTTACCAACACAAAGTATTTTTCTCGTTTTAGGCTAACAATTATATTAATAGAGGCATTCGTCAACGTGAGCCTCCGATAACCAGGCCTGTGACCCTCGCTGGCACTGCCCACCCTGAGGCCTCTGTGGTGAGAGACCTTCATAAATCATCATACAATGGCCTAAGCTGGAAGGGACCTTAGAGATCATTTTAATCCAGCCTCCCCGCCGCCAGGTATGCCACCACTCAACTACATCAGGCAACACATGGGGACCGAACGGGAATCGAACCCGTGACCTTGGCATTGTTAGCACCACGCTCAGCTGACTGAGCTAACCAGCCCTTAAATAAATGCGGGATCTTTGTACAAAGGGATTCTCTAACCCCCAGCAGCGGTTTAAGACATCTTCCATTGCTGCGACCCGTGTTTGTGGTAACAATAGTTGAGTTTTAGTCCCAACACCAGTTATCCCTTGTGTCTCCTGGGTTTCAGGACAAATTACAGGGACACGTAGCAAGTCGGTCACGGCGTCAGGAGGGCGACTTCCCTGTGCGAAAGGTGCGGGCTCCCCGCACACCGGGCCAAGATCCG
>NW_009723252.1:0-3187 GCF_000703405.1 Apaloderma vittatum
TGGTGAGATCACACCTGGAATATTGTGTCCATGTTTGGGCTTCCCAGTGCAAGAGACAGGAATCTACTGGAAAGAGTCCAAGAGAGAGCTATGAGGATAATTAAGGGCCTTGAACATCTCTCCTATGAAGAGAGACTGAGAGAACTGGGGCTGTTTAGCCTTGAAAGGAGACAACTGAGAGGGGATCTCATTAACATATATAAATATTCGAGGAGTGGATTTCAAGATGAAGGAGACAAGCTCTTTTCAGTGGTGCCCAGCAACAAAATATGAAATAATGACTTTAATTTAGAACATAGGAAGTTCCACCTCAACATGAGGAGGTGACAGAGCACAGGAACAGGCTGCCCAGAGCGGCTGGGGGGGCTGCTTTTCTGGAGAAATTTCCAAACCCTCCTGGATGCATTCCTGTGTGGCTGCCCTAGGGGATCCTGCTCTGGCAGGGACGTTGGACTATATGATCTCTAGAGGTCACTTTCAACCCCTAACATTCTATGATTCTATATGTATGTAATTTTCTTCCAACAACTTTCTTTTCTCAGAGTAAGAACAGCTCTGCTCATAGTAGCTTTCAGTTTGTATTTCCTGTGTGGCTGATTTAGCACAATTTGATGGACTTTCCCAGAGCTTTGTCATGGCACCTCATTTACGAGTGTATGTTTTCACGTGGGCGGCCGTGAGTAAAACGATGGCTTGGATGACCTTATTCTTTCGGACTGAAAAGTTAGTTTTACACCTGAAGAAAAAAAATCTTAATATTGCTTTGTCTGTAAAAGTCTAAAGAGAGATATGATGTTGGCTCTGCTAATGTTACTACTTTAAGACCTTCCCAGAGGATGATTAACTGTTTTGCATACAATGATGAGTCAATCCCAGCCAGTGAGAAAGTCCCCACATGGCTGGTCATACATTCGCATGCAGCAGGATGGGGGAGAGCGTTAGAAGGGCCAAAGTAGAAAACCTATTGAGCCAAGACAAAGGCAATTTAATAAGTAAAAGAATACCAAAACCCCAAAGCTATCACTCACCAGCTCCCATCAGCAGACCAATGTACAGACAATTTATTAGTAATAGCTTCCTTAGAAAAACTCTTGATTGTATTGCTCAACATGACACCATAAGGTCCCTTTGGCCAGCTAGGGTTAGCTGTCCTGGCTGTATCCCCTCCCACCTTCTTGCCCACTCTGAGGGGGACCAAAGTGAGACATTGTGCAAGCACTGCCTAGCATTAAGTAAAACACTGCTTTGTCACAAATCTGAAACAAAACATCGTACTGCCCTCTGTTAAACAAATTAACTCCATCCCAGTCAAGAGCAGTATACGGACAGATGTCTACCGGGGACAAACAGCACAGAGAATGGATCGCAAGTTAAGAGTCAAATAGCTCTTTTACACTCACTCTTTTGTGTGCCCCAATACTCAGATTTAAGCTACCAAAGTTAGAAATTTTTTGCACTCTTGATCTCACACTTGTCCACCATGAAACAGAAAAGGACTTTACTCCTTGTCATTTCCTGATGATTGCATACAAATTAAGTAGAAATTATAATATTTTTAATATTTTAAATTAGCTTTTCTGGCTAAGTATCTGAAAAAATAGAAAAAATAGAATCATTCACAAGAAAAGGCACTGTTGACAAACTGGAAAATGAGAGGATAAAAAGCACTTTACCCTTCTAATGTCTAAACCCCATATTTTTCCTCGTCCTGAATCTCTAAGTCAATAGGGTTTGCATTACTATAATATTAATAGTATAAACAAATGCTAATTAATCTGTTTGCATGTGACATCCTTATGAAGATTTTTAATTTCTGTTTAACCTGGTGGCTAACTATCTAGCTGTGATTTTATAAGACATAGAGATATTTGAAGACAATTTCTTTTTGGTCATGTTATTATTTAAGCATTGAGTTTTGGATATCCTTTTTCTCCCATTGGTAATATATTGGAAAAAAAATGGCTTCTTCCCCAAAATGCACTGTGAAGTGAAATATCATCCCTGGCAGTTGTTTACCACAAAAGCTCTGAATGGTGGTTAAAAATAAACTTACTACCAATATATGGTCAAAAACATTGTCAGCAGCATTATAAAAAGCATGACTGTGACCTGATTCATCTCATATTTGCCAATTTCCCAGTCCCCTTGTGATAGCTGCTCAAAAGTTTTACTTGAGAGGTGAGAGTAAAAGGGGATTATATTAATGGGGATCATGTAGTATTTGTTGAGCTGGAAATTTCAGAAATCCTTCTGGACGAAAGAAAATATTCTACACAAAGTGACTTTTTTTTTTTTTCCAAACTGCTTTTTCTCTATAGTTCCATCTAGTCACAGAAATAGATGCAATTGCTATATCAAAATTTTTTTCATCTAGGATTGTGATGGCAGGGGCTGTATGCCCATATACTGGACATGAAAAGTGGATTTGTCTTATATGGCACTGCATTAAAAGTGAATAAAATTAATTTAACTGCACTAACCCTTTGATCGTTTAGCTGGCTTTTCCTTTGTTTAAGGTCCTTACTTTTCTGACTAGAATTTGCTTTTGTCAGCACAGCAGAAAGCGACATATGGTATTTTTGTTGTTACTTGAAATAATCTTCTGTAGATCAGCTGGATTTCCCAGAAGAGCTTTGGATTCAACATTAGAGGGAGAGAAGAGATGAAAGAGAACCCCAAATCACTATACATTCCTTGATTAAAAATCTCAGTAAAGTAAGCTCCACCATTCAAGCCAGTGTATTTACTTCACATTTTTAGCAAGTAAACAATGGTAGAACCTGCTCTGTGAGGTATTGAAGTCTTGTGAATGCTGATTTAGGAGGTGCAAGAAGAAGGAGAAAGATGTATTTGTTGGTTTATTTTTTTTTAGTTTTCCGAGGTATTCATAAACTATTAACTTAGCTGCTGGATTTGATGGATACATAAACAAAAGACAATTGCAAATCAATCTGGATTACACCTTTTCTCCTCCATCACAGAAACTAGATGTTGACCTTCCAATATAATGTAATTTTAAAATTACATCATCTTAAGACATGTAGTGTCTGTGAGAAGAAATCCCTGGATATAGCAATATTGAAATGAAATAAAGAGAAAAGGGAAGGGAAGGGAAGGGAAGGGAAGGGAAGGGAAGGGAAGGGAGGAGAGGAGAGGAGAGGAGAGGAGAGGAGAGGAGAGGAGAAGA
>NW_009723252.1:3540-9510 GCF_000703405.1 Apaloderma vittatum
GAGAGGAGAGGAGAGGAGAGGAGAGGATATAAACCAAAGTCACGCACTGAGAATGCTGAAGTTGATATTGTTATGTACTTGCCATTGCAAAATGTCCTCATTTAAGTTAATGGGCAGCATAACAGAGAAACTGCTAAATAATTTGAAGTCATAGAGAGCAGTCTCTGTTGTTTCTGCCCACCAGTACACTACATCAATTCTTTAAGTTATTGCATATTGATGGGATACTTTCCTACTGACAGGCAACAAAAAATTAAGTCAGCACTTATGCAGTCAAAGTGGCTGAATGAATGGGAAGGTTAACGCCTCAAACTAGGTTTAAGTTAGTTCAAATTTCTTTAATAATTGCATTTCTGCATTAAACTTGTTTAAAACAGGAATATGTTTGATTCAGTTCCTAAAGGCTAAATTATGAGTGTATGATGAAAGACTGTTATGCTTCAAAGCCTACGAATTCAGATAAAAATTACCGTAACTCTCATAAGTTTTTCAAAGGTCAGTGAAGGTTTGGAAAGTTGCGTGAAAACAAAAAAGAGCTATGGGCAAAATAATTAAAATTGATAATGACCTTTAAGCCAATGAAGAATGAAAATCATAAAATACTTATCCATTTGGAAGAGCAACAATTCTCATAAAAAAGGTTCAACAGGATACAAAGTAAAATAACTCATTATGACTGAAAATGATGGACTGGTACTGTACTAAGGCAACAGATTTCTCTTATAGAGGAAAACCCCTAGGGAAATTTCATTTACACAAGTAGTACACTTCATATGTGTGTATGTGTGTATGTAAGAGCATGTGCACACATCTTTTGGCTAGACTTACTGAAGCCAAGAGCAAGCTTCCATGTCCTACTGTTGCATAAACTTGTAGGGCTTTTAAACTTCTACTCTCTTTTGAAATAAGAGTTAAAAATGCATTAGAACAAGTTTAAAGTGTTACCTCATTGATTTTAATTTCCTATTTATGTTTATTCATTCTCTGTATTGATACCTGGCTGAAATTCCACTTTGACACTCTCCATATAAAATGAAGCTGCTAATTTATATTTTCATAGCTTGTATCCAGGATGTGTTCAAGAGAATATCCAAGAAAATTCAATATATCAAGAGAATATCTTTTAAAATATATCATAGGACAGCTGGCATGACATAACTGTGTTTACTTCCCTGTGCACTGATACAGAATCCACTGAAGTCAATGTGAACTTTTCATTAACTCATATGTGATTTGATGGTGCAGATAGGATTTCAGAATCAAAGTATTGGCTTCATTGGAAGCCAAGAAGGCTTATCATCTATAAGTTCTTAGTAGTAGCAAAGACTCATTCAGTCAGAAAACCAAGGAGTTAATTTTAGTAATAACAAATGGGAAGAAGAATTCCTTCATCTTTAACAGCTAAATTGTCTTGTAGAGAGTCTGTACTGCTCCACATAATTAAACACCAATAAAATATCTAATAAATCTAAATATCTAATATCTAATAAAATATCTAATAAAACCAAGCTATGTTTGAAACGAATTTTTATATACAATATTGTAACTATTTCTGAGTAGCAGACCAACCACAAGGTTGAACTGAACAACGAGAGGACATTTCAGAGAGTAGAAAAAAGAATTCTCACTGAAACACCCCCCCACACCTGCCTTAAGAATTAAATTGAAATAAGCTTTTTTTATGCTCTGATGGAAGAGTACATAGGAAGAGTAGCTTGAAAAGGTAGTATAAATTCAGAGTTTAATTGGGAGTTTACTGTATTTAATACTGAAGAAACAGAAGAAATTAAGCATTAAGTTATCTTGGCTTTTATTGATATTAAAGGGTTTTTGTTTCCCAGAAGGGACAACCAGTGTAGTAAAAACTTTTGCTGACCTTTCCTGCTCCTCTACTGCGTGCCCTGAACAGAACATGCAGAACTCAGAAAGTTTATTGCAGTTCCTTCTGAGATATCCCCAATGTCCGAATTTTAAAAACAGAAGATTGCTAGTTGAAAAGCAGCCATTGAAATAACATTTAATTTTTACAGTTTCTTTCTCTTCTCTCATTTAAGAACCACCATATTTTTTCCTGGCTCTAAATCAGGCCTCACTCAAATTCTTGCACTGTTGAATATTATCAAATCTTTTGCTAGCTATTCCGACACGGCCAAAAAGCTAGTCCAACATGGCATGCTTCCTTGATGTACAATTGTGTTTTCTCAGTACAATCAATTTCTCACATTATTGTACTAGAATCTGTATTAGAAAATACAAATCATGCATTTCAAGACAAGTGAACAGATGCTCTGGCACAGTATTTGTCCCAAATATAGAAATTCTGTTATTTAATTAATGGCTGAGAATAACATCTAATTTGGCTCAAGGCTTGCATGTAGCATTGCAGGTGCATATTTATTAGATTTTCTTTTTTATTGAGTATGGTGCATCTCCGGGTATGTCCACAGGCAGAATTATTGCAAGAAAGTCATAAGACAGCATATCCAGTAACCTTCATGGACCAGAAGTATTGGGGTGGTATTTGTCCAGTCTCCAATCAAGCACAGAGAAAGCAGTGAGTACTTAACATTGATGAATAAACAACTAAAGAAATATGACGATAGCTCAACTAGTTACTTATATTATTATGTTATATCAAACCAGTATACTCTTAAGGAAAAAGCTTTTAATTAGAAGCGTCTGAGATTTTGTTTTTATTTTCTTTCCCCTATGAAATTTAGAAGGGGTTATATAAAAGAAAATCCCTTTTATTTGATACTTGTTAAAAGAATGGAAAGTGTATTGATAGATCTGGGAGCCTCTGGTGTCAAGAGTAGTGACAAAGTAGGTATAGGGAGGAATTTACGAACATGAAAATTGTCAGGGGGAACATACACCTGCTATGGATTATGTATATTGTATAAGCGATCCTCTGAGTTAAATCACTAGTTTTTAAATATTGGGACTGCATTTTGCAACTTAATGAATTCAGAAGGTAAATTGATGCTTGTGTTGAAACCACTGAGAGCCATTATAATTTCTTGAATATAATAAATCCCTCGTATTACAATTCTTACAAGGTTCTGAGGATCAAATAGCCACCAAGTCAGCAGACCACTGGCTGACTTAAAGGCAAAAGTGATCATGCTGAAAACTCTAGCTGGGAAGAGAAGATAACTAGCTTTCTTGCATCTGCCAGGCTCTTTACAAGTGGTTTTGATATCCCATACTGAAATGATGTCACAAAGTGACATCTATATAAAGACATTACTCTAATAAGTGAGATTTTGACTCCATCTGCCTACTCTGACTCAGTAGACGGTTCTAGTCTAGACTAGGAAAGCAGAAAAGAAACATATGAAATTCTTACAGAGAGGCATACCTGGGAGATTTGAGTTGCATCTGGATATTCATAGGAATGAAATGGAGAAGGGTTAGTTTTACACCTTAGTAACATATTTTGGGGTGGTGGGGGTGGAGAGCAGGGCCAGAAGCCACTAGCAACCAGGAAATAACAGCTATTTGAGTTTTGATACAGAGAAAGTCAAGGAGATTGGCCTGGGAAGTTGTGACCAGTAAGACCATTGACATCTTCTTCCACTATGACCACCTAAGTAAGAAAGCAATAAAGATGGAAGAGTCCCTCAATACAGGAGCACCATGCAGAAGGTGAGCCTGAGGTGGGTTTGTTATGCATGGAAACCAGTTTGCCAGCCGAGATCCAGTCACAGTGGCTGGTTAGAGGGAGATCACGCTGTTCCCCTTCATCGCCACTGCTAGTCACAAGCAGACTGTGGCAGCAGGGATCTTCTTCAGTGTCAATGTGTATTTTGTACATACTTTGGGAGCGGATTTAAAAACACAAAAGTCTTACTTATCCTTCTATACCTATCCTGCTTAGAAATAAGACCTAAAATTTATGCCACTGCATAGTGTCACTCTGTCCTTGAGGTTTTATCACTCCTAAACTCCTCCATGACATTTAATATAATTCACTAATCCAACAGAATAAAAAGCACCGTTCTTCTTCTGACAGCACTGAGCTGTTGAGTCCTTCCGGATACAAATTTTAATTTATTAGTAAATCATAGAATCATAGAATCATTTAGGTTGGAAAAGAACTTGAAGATCATCAAGTCCAACCACTAACACTGCCAAGTCCAATAGAATTATATCTCATTATCTTTTAAATTTTCATAGGAAATCACGTTATTGCTATTTTTCAAATGTTCTGCTAACAAAATTTTTGAAATACTAATACTTAAAAAAAACCCACCCAAAACACTTCCCTAGATCTCTATCTACATTTTTGATGATTTTGATGGGTTTTGTGATGTAGACCTGAGTTTTGGTGCACCTGTGATGTAAGTACTACAAGTTCAAAGACAGGAGAGTGATTAGAAATGCTTGCTTTTAAGTAGTTATGTACTTATAAGATAAATTGTACAGCCTAGGTCCATCATTTCCCTGAGCTCTCGACCCTGAAACTTTCTTCCAGAACCAATAATAAGTAAAATAGTCTGGAATTAATTCTCTGAAACTGAAGACAAGAAAAGAGGCCTGGCTTATGTCTAAACTCTTTACCCTTCCAAACAAGGTGGCATTCTCTGTGCAAGATAAGAAGTAGCCTGTCCATTTCTTAAAATATCCTTACTTGGAGTCATTACATGCTGTGGCCTGAACCAATGCCATGAAAGATTCACTGCCAGCAATGGAGTTACACAAACTAGCGACAAGTCGTATTACTAGGATAACCAAGCAACAGAGTAGTTCTATTGTGTTCATGACCATTTTATCCGTATGTCTTAAAATGTAAATACATGTATCTGCCATTTAACATATTTCTATGTACTGGTCATTTCAATACTGACAAAACTTTTGAAAAGTACATATGAAAGACACTACTTGCAATGTGAATGTGGTAGAAAATTGCCAGTTTATATTCTTTGTAGTATTATATTTTGATCAGCCAGAAGAGTCAATAAAGTCATGTGTCTAATATCTCTCACTGCCATGACAATTTTTCTTTGAATTTAAAGGTCATTGGATCAAACTCACATCTGCTTTTCTGTGTTTCTGGAGGAACCACAGCAAAATATTTCAAAACTTCCACTTTAAAAGTAGGATAACGTGATTAAAGAATAGGATAGACTACTTTCAATTTCAGTATTTACTTATTACTCCTGAAGAGCTTTGAAACAATGTGAAGGAGAATTTATTATAATTAACTGTATAATTAATGATGCTACCTGAATGTTAAATATGTTATGTTCAGACATACCAATAAAATTGTTATTAATGTGTTGATACTATCCTATTACTAGATTGCTTTAGCAGTCGGGTTTACCACAAGTTTCATTGTTAGCAGGAATAAACATGCTTGTATTTTGTATGAAATTCTTCGGTTAGACAAAATGGCACTTCTTACAGTGTTGTAAATCAAGATGACCCGCTTCATATAGTGGTACTCTTATCTGTGTTGAGCTAGTTTAAATCAAGTCAATACTTTCTTTTGAGATTGGTTTTATGATCATCAAAGTCAATAAAAGGCATATCAAATAGCTGACTCAGTTTTCTATATGTAAAAGATCCCTCGCAAGATTTCATCTAAAACTGATTCCTTGTTACCATTGAATCTCATCAGACATCTTTTATACAGAACTTAACTAATTCACGCTTTCCATAATTTGATGTGACACTTTCCACTAGACCAGGTTGCTCAAAAC
Source organism: Apaloderma vittatum (assembly GCF_000703405.1). Lineage (NCBI taxonomy): Eukaryota > Metazoa > Chordata > Aves > Trogoniformes > Trogonidae > Apaloderma > Apaloderma vittatum. The sequence continues at coordinate 9,246 of NW_009723252.1, forward strand.
CTCATCTAGTCTGGCCTTGAACACTTAGAGGGAGGGGTCATCCACAACTTCTCTGGGCAAGGACCACCTGGTCTAGTGCCTCACCATCCTCACAGTAAATAATTTTTAATCTAATATCTAGCGTTACCCTTCATCCTGTCACTACATCCCCTGATAGAGTCTCTTCCCATCTTTCCTGCAGGCCCCTTTTAAGTACTAGAAGGCCTCTATAACGTCTCTCCTCTCCTCTCCTCTCCTCTCCTCTCCTCTCCTCTCCTCTCCTCTC
>NW_009723252.1:9602-97574 GCF_000703405.1 Apaloderma vittatum
CCCCCTCCTCCCCCCTCCCCCCCAGCTCTAGCAGCCTGTCCTCACAGGTGAGGTGCTCCAGCCCCCTTATCATCTTTGAGGTTCTCCTATGGACTTGCCTCAATAGGTCCATATCCTTCCTATCTTGAAGTCCCCAGAGCTGAACACAGTACTTCAGGTGGGGTGTCATGAGAGCAGAGTAGATGACCTGCTGGCCATGCTTCTGCTGATGCAGCCCAGGATGCAGTTGGCCTTCTGGGATGCCAATGCACATTGCTGGGTCATGTTGAGCTTCTCATCAACCAACATCCCCAAGTCCTTCTCTGCAGGGCTGCTCTCAATCCACTCATCGCCCAGCCTTTATCTGTGCTTGGGACTGGCCTTACTCAAATGGCGGACCTTGCACTTGGTCTTGTTGAACTTCATAAAGTCTACATGGGCTCACCTCTCTAGCCTGTCAAGGTTCCTCTGGGTGGCATCCCTTCCCACCAGTGAATTGACTGCATGACGCAGCATTACTTGTGAACTTGGAGGAAGTGATCCTTGAATGCTAACCAGACTCCCCAGGCCCTTCTTCCCTCCAGGGCTTTAACCCATCATGCTTTACCAATCACACCCCTGGAAGAAGCCAATGTCTTCTCTCCTGAAGTCCAGGGTAGTGAACCTTCTGTGTGCCTGCTTCACTGCCCTATGGTTCTTGAACTCCACCATTTCATGGTCACTGCAGCCAAGGCTGTCTTTCAGCTTCATGTTTCACACCAGCATCTCCTTGTTGGTGAGGACAAGATCCAGCATAGTGCCTTTCCTGACTGGCTTCTCTATCACTTGGAGAAAGAAGCTATCATCAATGTATTCCAGGAAATTCCTGGATTGCTTATGCTTTCATGTCCGGTCCCTCCAACAGATACATGGGTGGTTGAAGTTGCCCGTGAGAGTCAGGACTTCTGAAGGTGCGACTGCTCCTACCTGTCTATGGACGACCTCGTCCCCTCAGTCTTCCAGGTCAGAGGGCCTGTAGAGGACTCCCACTACATTCTCACTTGCCCCTGTGCTCCCTTTAATCCTGACTCATAAGCTTTCAATTGAGTCCTAATTCATCCCCACATGAAGCTTCATCCACTCCAGCTGCTCATTGTCATGGAGGGTGACACCCTCTCCTTGCCTCCTCCTGCCTGTCCTTCCTAAAGAGCCCATATCCTTCTGTTCTAACACTCCAGTCATAGAAGCCATCCCACTATGTTTCATTGAAGCCATCCCTCTATGCAAGAGGACCACATCCCTGCAGCCATGGGCGCTTCTCAAGTTCCCTTGTTTATTCCCCACTCTATATGTGTTTGCATAGAGGCATTTAAGTTGGGCTCCTGATGAAGCTGATTTATTCCTGGATTTTCTTTGTGCTGTTCCTGAGATGCTCTCCCATTGACCTGTGGTCTCTCTCCAGGCTCTGGGCACTTATTGCTGACACTGGAATCAAACTGCTAGGAGTGGGATGGATTGAGGTTCCCCTTGTCCGGTAACATAAAGTTTAAACCCCTCTTCAACAGCTTGGCGTGCCTATGGTTGAAGATGCTCTTCCACTTCTCCTACAGATACACCATATCAGCCCTCAGTAGACCACGTTTCTCAAAACAAATCCCTTGGTCTAAGTAGTGAAACCTCTCGCTGTGGCACTAGTCCCGTAACCAAATCTGCTTTGCCAAAATTGTCTCACCATTTCAAACCCGCTCCCTTTGACTTGGAGGATTGATGAAAAGACTGCGCTTGCTCCAGAGCCCTTACCACTGCTCGCAGAGCTCTGTAATACTGACATGGACTGATATGGACTTATTTTAAAGACCTGATATGTTAATTACATCACTGTATGTACATGATTTTATTACTATTCACTTTTAGTATGCTCTGATCAATTCATAAACGATTTTTAGAAAGTTAATCAAGATTTGATTTGAAAACTTCAGAAGAAATTTGAAAGCTTGGTAAATACTTAGCCTTTCAAATTAATATGCATGTCAGTGACTGATAAGAAGTTCATTCTTATGCTGCAGGCATTGAAGATAAACAAAAGGATACAAAGGGACAGTTAGTAGACTTACTAGACATGCTTTATGAGACCTTCCGATAGACTCAGGATTCTTATAAGTGGACATGAAAGCTGAACTTTCAGGCTGCTGAAGTCGATGAGGGTTTTATGAACTTGCATTTGCCAGTCAGCTTTGAGATTTCCGTATTTCTGCCAATCGGTTTTTAAAAAGGAATGATATGTGTTCAGTGATAAACAGTACTTATTAAACACTCTAACGTGTTGAGGTAATTTTGGATTTACTCTTTAAACAAGAATTTGGACTAGGTAACCTTAAGAGAACACTCAAACTTATTTCTTTTCCCCTGTGATTCCTACATGCTTCCACTACCAGTTTAGACAAAAATTTAGGAAATACTGATTTTCACTGGTTTGGGGATTTTTTGTTTGTGAGTTTTTTTCCATTTTATACCAAATTCCAAAGTTGCATTATTTGCCATGCAGAAACAGTAAAAATTAAAAAGCTCCTACTTCCAGAAAGAAAAACCACCAAAACAACAGAATGAAATTTTCATTTTCCTATCAAATTTTCTTTTTGATAAAAGAAGGAATCCATTCTGTGCTTTGAATATTTATATATCAAAACTGAAAACATCCTAAAGCATTTACCTTAGACATTGTCCTGGTTTGAACTAAAAACCCTCAATTCTGTGTAGAGATTTTTACTTTCCAGTTTAGTCTCTTCTAAAAGGCTGCACGTTCTGAAGTTAGCAGCATGTTTTTGCAAAGAATGTGTGCTACTGGCAGTGATAATAACTGGGATGGAGAAAGGCTCTTGCTTGTACTTATTCCTCTAGTGACCAAGGCCACTGCTGGCTCTTGTGTGCCACACTGGGGGTGCTGGGAAGTAAGAGAGCTTACAAGGAAGTAAAAGGTTTCACCTCCAGGGGATAATAGACAGGACAGATGACCAACGAGAATATTCCATTCCATATACGTCATATTTAGTATAAATTGATTGATCATGAGAGTTTCTGCCCTTCTTTTCCCTTCTCTGCAATGGCCAGCATCCAGGGAGGTCTCTGTACGATCTCCTGCTTTTGATCCGGATCCTGAGTTCCCCAATCCAGCTCTCTGTATCCAGCTCCCACTGCCGCTGAGCCTGGGGCTACCCTAGTGCCGCCTGCTCTGCAGCATCAGTGGTGATTGCTGTCAGGGCTTGGGGCTCGGTTCGGTTTGGGGCTTGTATATACTTGTATATAGTTTCTTTATTGTTATCGTTTCACTATTATTTCCATTATTATTTCATTAAAGCTGTTCTAGTTTTTCTTTCTAAACCTCCAAGTCTCTCTGCATCGTTCCCTTTTCCTTCCCATTTTTGGGAGGGAGAGGGGGTTAGAGAGCATCTGTCTGCGTTTAGTGGCTGGCCCAGCCCTAAGGCGTGACAGATGTACAGGCAATATTTGTTTCAAAATATTTTTTTTTTAAGTTGGAATGCAAATTTTTAGTTTTTCTTTTAAATGAAATCATTATGTACCTGTATTTGTATAGCTCTTTTCAAACTTCTGATTTCAACACAAAAGTTATTTTAAAATAAACAATTATTCTCCTTATGTTTTAGAATGTCTTTCCACTTAGACAGGAAGAAATCAATTTTGTTATAGAAAAAATATTGGCTCCAGGAGTGAAAGCAGCTTTATACACTTTTAGCCAGGCACTTATGTAGCAGGTTTTATACCATTACAAAACTATAAAAAATAATATTCTGTAATCAACTGAATGTCAGGCAAGTCAAATTGCAGGCAACTTCCTAGAGTTAGAATAAACGCTGACTGCAGAACATCAACAGAAAAACTATATTTTCCACAGATGGAAGTTAAATATGTTACAATAGTAAGTACTCAGCTGTGAGGCAGGAAATTCTAAATGTAAATAGTGTCACAGCATGTGTATGTATCTATGCTATGTGTATGAAAATATGTTGCACATATACAAACACATATATTTATATTTTTATATATATTCTCTGTTTCAATTTCAATATTTCATAAATATACAACTAATCGTAAAAATATGCCTTGTATAGACACTTTTTTTTTCCCCTGTATTGCAAACTACCTTGATTGAAATACAAGTTTCCCCTATGTGGAATTCTCAGGATTAGTTCAGTATAGAAGAGTCACTCAGATGCTGGCTATGTCGGCATGTCAGTAGATGGCTAAAAAGCCACCATAAGAAGTAGAAAGATTAAATCTAGCCACAGATGATTAAGGACTGACACGTGAAGACAAACAAACAGACAGACAGAAGAAGACGGGAGATTAAAGAACACTCTCTGAAAAGTCAGGTGCAAAAGCAGTATAATTTATTCACTCAGTGTTTATGAAGCAGTAGGGTCATCAGAAATAGACCTCAGTGGTATTTTGGGACTGATCTTTTGACAAAGATGAACTATTTATGAACAATTTTTCCATTCTGTGATGCAGAATTAGGAATGTCCTTAGGAGAAGCTTGACCAATTTCAAATTTCTATTAGAGTTATTTTGGGCTATTATTACTATTATTAACACCATGAGAGATTTCACTTTCTGCATATTGCTAGTATCTTTCTGACTTTCCTATTTTTTGTTACACTTCAGAACTTGGTTTTTATCATGCTTGTATAGATACATCTTTTCATTCTTTTATTTTTTATTAGTTCCATATAAGTTTCGAGAATTGTTAGTTTCCTCCTTTCAGCTACTAGTCATTCCACACATCTTGCCTCAAACAATTCATTCTCGTATGTAATATAAATTGCAAGAATCTCATTTGTTTATCTTATCAGCTGACTTCAAAACCTGATGCAATTTATTCAGTGATATACTTGTTTGATGTGAGGAGATAAATTAGATTGTCACCTATAGTGTCTCTGACTGAAGACATTGACAGTGGTTTCTTGCCAGTAACCTTCAGGTTTGAATATGAAAATACAAATAGATCTTTCAGAAAACATAGTGGCATAAAAACAGATTTTGCTTTGGAAACAAAAGGAAAATGATAAAACACCTGGGGCCTCTCAGAAGTTTGATTAATCCTCTGTTTAGCTCCTGCAGCAATGCACCTGTATATTGGTCCTTATTCAAAGAAAGATACAATACGAACTCCAGTGAGTCATATTATTGACTTAGATGGACTACTCACTGAGGAAAATAGTACTTGGTGTAGTTATTGTGTTCAGAATTATAATGCCCTTCTGATGACTTTTTATTTATATATTTATATATCCATACATGTATACACGCCTTCACACATATATGTAGATTAAAATTGAATAAAATATATAAGCTAGACTCAGATGTCACACTTTCTACTACTTTTTTTCAGTGATTTATGTTATACTGCCAGGAAGATATATATACTGTTCTGCATTACATCTCTTACTTCACCTTTTTTCACCATTTCAGACATGAATGATGTAAGGAGATCCCTAAAAGTCTGTCAATCAGTGAAGTGTTAAATGGAGATTAAAACTGAGGCAACTTCTACTGTATTGTTAGTGTCTTCTGAAAGGAGTGTAGAATGGTTATGTAAATTTTTGATTTAGGGATTAATAAAAATTCTATTATCTATGCATTTTCATGATCTGAATTTCTGAATGTATAGTTATGCAAGTCAATATCTTTAAGGGCATATTTTTTTGGCTGTGCATAGATATCTAAACATGATTTGGGAGCTACAGTGAATTCTAGACACTGCTGTTTGCAGTTATGATGGATTTTGACTTTCAAGCTACTTGGCTAATCATACACCTTATTTTGAAAATAAGGCTTTCTGTATATTGTTGTTATCTAGATGTCACTTATTCATAACTTACCAAAAGAGGAAAGGAAGAGTATCAGGAAACACACAAAATTATACTTGCACCACTTTTTCAAAGCTCACAGATACATAATAATGCTCATAACTATACAATAAATAATGAAAGTGTATTCTTCTCAACAATCGAATAGGGTCTTTAGTTATACTCAATAACTATTTTACCTAATCTCCGAATAAGTGGTATTGAAATGGTTTGCTATATACTCTGTTGTGAATCATCCAATCATCCATCTCAATTTAAATGATCCTATCAAGACAATTTCATTCAACTATGCCAATTTCTGACCTTCAAGGACAATATATAACCTACACTAGTTGAACTGATTTTCTAAATGTACATAATGTAGGTACTGCTCTGGTACACTGAAGTTAGCCTGGATTTATCCTGGAGTGACTTGGACAGATATGCAACAATTCTAGATTGTTTCAGGCTTTTTTTATAAATGGGGATTAGGTAGTTGAAACTTCATATCCACCAGTATATACAGTGCTACCATAATAAGATATAATTACAATAGTAGACGACACAGGCAAAAATTAAGAAAATACCAAAAGCACACACAAAAAAATCCCGCCAGTCTTACAGGTCCTTTCAAATAGAAAAAAACACCTTAAAAAAACCCCAACCAAAACCAACCAACCAATAAATGAAACAAGAAAACTGGATGTCCAGGGCACTGACTTTTGTATTTCTCCAGAGATGTAGGAAATTAACCTCTGTAGAGTAGGTGGCTTAAATTCCCCCAGTTACTCTGAAGTGGTTGACATAAATTAATGGAGTAATAGCCATACATATAAACAAATATAAAAGAAAAAAATAGTCCTTTGGGAAAGATCTATAACATACTGTTTATCTATAAAATGTAATATCTGACAAATCATATCGGGTGAGATAAAGGCATATCATATTTTTAAAGTACGTGTTAAATTCAGAATTATGCATGTAAAAGGGAGTGCAAGATATTTTCATACTGATCAAGAGATACCATCAAGATCTAGAATGCAGAATTTTATTGTCTTTGCTGTCATTGCCAAAGTCCTCAGGTTACATATAGTTGTGACACTTTCAAATCATATGCAAAATCATTGTTGGAAAAGAATGTTGATGACTTAACATAGCAACCAAAGTAGGAAATTCATAGAACAATATATCAGATGAGTGTTATTTCACAATTTTGGTCTTAAAGAACTGGTATTTTGAAGAATGTCTGTGTGGTTGAGGTGACATAAAGTAATGACTTTCACTGGAGTCAACAGATCTGCTAAACTGATTTATGCCTTTCTGAGAATCTGGGTTTAATTTAATTTTTAGTAAAAGCCCTTAGAAACCAGGTAGATTCCCATTCAATGACTTTTCAAGGATAAAATCTAAATGTTGATAATAATGTGGTATATTAAAATTGTAGTTCTTTAAACAGCAAGTAAAAACATTCCTTCATACTACAGGTTAATCTACACTGTCTATACTGTTTACCCCAGTCTTTCATTATAATCTTTCTTTAAAGCTGTCAAATAGAAGTAGGAGGTGGGGAGGTTGGGAATAGTGTTTGTTTTAAGCTTCAGTAGATTTTTTTCATTCTGGAATTGATTTCACATTTTACAATTCACCTGTATCCAAGCAGAACGAAAACAATTTACAAATCGTAGAAGTCTGAATCTTTCAAAATGAGATGTGTTTACTCTGGTATACACAGTCATTCATCCATACTGACTTCACTGTATCAGCACAAACTGCACAGGATGGTAGTAAGAAGTGGGTAAATATTCTTGTATAAAACAGTATTGCACTTAATAGTGCATATTATGAGACTGTTACTCTGTAATAGATGACTTGGTTGCATGTAAAGCATTGTGTTCCCTGATTTACTTGTGTCAGTTAACGATTTCTCTGATGGCTAGGAAAAATATTAATCATTCCAGTTACACAAATATTTGGAGAGGGTAGCCCTCCAAATCCAGAAATTTAAGCTTTCTCTTCATCTTGACTTTGAAAACAATTATATTAAATAGATGTGTGAGTAAACTCTTCCTTCTGTGAGGTACCTGAGTCAATTGTCATGTTGCATGGATATGACTCTCTCCTTCAGAAGGAAGAACAGTCTTGAGAAATGTAGAAGCAAATCATCTTGCTGTACTTACTCTGCAAAACAAGGAGGAAGCCCAAGACTGAATACATTTAGTTGCATAGACATAAACTAAATCAACAGGAAACATGAAGGAATTCCCACCCAATATCTGACTAGTTAACAGCAATTAAAAGAGTGGTAGAATATAAATAAAGGAAAACCAATATTTATTGGTATCTGCATCTGCAATCAGCAAAAGTATGTGTGTACATATATGTATGTATGAAACAAACTTAACAAAACCATAACTAAATATTCACTTAAAGAGCTCCTTGGACGCAACAATAACACTCCTACTTTGAAATCATAAACTTATACAGAATCTCATCACTCTCATAATAAGAAGGTTCTCATCAATGTATAGAATCATAGAATGGCCTTAGCTGGAAGGGACCTTAGAGATCATCTAATCGAGCCTCCCTTCTCCCTCGGAATGGAATTCAGTCACTTTTACGCTGCCTCCACTCCATTCTGTCTTTTCAGAACTCTCTTTGAGAAGCTAGAAATGTCTTCCACATTTCTTCAAAGGCAGTTTAGTTCTGTTTAGTATTCTGTAATATCTATCCTTGAAATTATTCTTCTTGTTTCTTGGCAAAATTTAAGTCTCAAACAAATAGAAAACGTGTCAAATAAAGAACATTAAGATCTTCTTTGTAAGGGTATAGTGGCATACTTATTTTGACTAGCCATCTCATGGTCATTTTTCAGTATTTATTCCAATTATATGATTTTTTAGAATTTATTTGTTTGTGGGTTTGGATTTTTGTTTTGTTAGGAGCAACAGTGACTTAACAGTTTTGCAACATAATCAGTTTCAGAGTTGACAAATCAGCTCAATTATCATTTGATCTGGGTGATCAGCAGAAGGTCATAAAGTTGATTTAGATAACAGTGAAAGAGAATGGGAGGTAAAATCTTCGATTTTGTCCATGAGGTTTGCCTTTTGTCAGATTTTCAAGAAATATATTTCTTAATGTTTCCATGATTACTGTGTATAATATGAGGTAGGAAAGGATAAGAAGATTAACATTTGGTTGAAAGACTGCTTTTTGGATAATCCATTCAGAAAGCAGAGGCCAATTTCCTTGTGATCTTTTGAAAACTTCAAGCAATTGCCTGAAAATAAGCTGTGTCAACAGGGAGAAATTAACTCTTGGAAACAGAATAATTAAAAGACTGAAGCAGAAGCAGAAGAGGAAGATTTAAGGTGCACTTGTAAGTGTTTTCCAGCTCGTGAAGAAGCAAGGATGTTAAATTCTCTTGTTGCTATTAGGAGTCCATTTTCCTTTGATATTGCTCTTTACTATGCAATGATCAAGTCTTGCAGTAATGTATGTTCTGAGAAGCTTACACAATGGCGTTATCACTTTTTGTCTATCATTTATGAAAGGAAAAATGAATACATTTTCTCACCAGCTGACACTTCCCTTTAGAAGGTGGCTGGATGAAATGAATCATCATTTCAAATGTAGGGATTTTATGTAGTTTGGTAATATAATGTAGAATTTTTCAGAATATTACATTAAAATGTCTACAAATTAACAATTCTACTTAAACATGTACATATTGCTGTAATGAATTTCACTAATGAGAGCTGTGGATTTTTTCTTAAAACATCTCAGTTATAAGACTGTTAAAAATACATTTAAATGTTGTAATAAAAGTATCACACATCTCCTTCTGTGCTGTAGTTTGTTAAAATCTTCCATTAAGTTTCAACAGCCCCCTATTCTCTCTCTTTGTAGTTAATAGATATAGTGTACTCAATTTCTTGCCCTCTAAGGAAGTACTGGCAATGTGTTCTGACCTATAATCTATATTTAAGGGTTCAGTAGCTTTTTAGGAATGTTCATGGAGACTTAATCTCTAATAAACTTAGCTCTTCCACTTCATTTCATGGCTGAATATAACGGAATTTGCTTCCAAGACTAATTATAGAAGGCAGAGCAGAACAGTCAAAATTATGCCCCTGGCTTAATTACAATGGACTTTGTTTGTCTGCATGCCTTTAAACACCATCCAGCTATGCAATATTTTCCTTTTGTTCTGGCTATTTATTTCTGAGAAATGACATTTAAATTACTAAAAGAAAAATATTCAAGTGAGATGGCAAGCACAATTTACATCTGATTGTAAGAGCAGCTAATGCTCCAGTTCAGAGAACAGTCTAACAAAAGGAAGGAAGGGAAAAAAAAGAAACAAAACAAACAAAAAACACTTAAAACCCCCTCAGGAATGGTAATAAAGTCCCCTAAACAAGGGTTATTTGAAAACTATTTTTCAAACTTGGGGGCTATTTTGTGTTCTGTGACCAGCTTACTGCTTTTAGAACTTATGTCTCTAAAAATGTTGTGTCTTCTTTTTTTGTACAAGTTTCTGTTATATGTAATATTTACAAGACTGCAAATATAAATGTACTCCACAGGGGATGCTAGAGAGAGCAACTAGAGTATTAAAATGCTTAACTTCTTCCATTTATGTTGCAGACAAAGGAACTAATGCATCAGTCTAAGGGGCATTATAGGAATAAAATAATGAAAATAGCAATGCTACTGTATTTCTGCAGTAGAGATTAAACACCTGGGACATCATGTGAGCAGAAGTGGTAAGTCTTAATGCCTCAGGAAGAGCAAGTATTATACAAAGTCTAATTCATGTATGTAATTCCAGTGTGTGCTCTTCAAATAATGTAAACTTTTTTGTTTATGCTAGCTGCCTTCCAATACCTGAAGAGAACCTACAGGAAGGCTGGGGAGGGACTTCTTACAAGAGTGTCCACTGATAGGACAAGGGGAAATGGGTTTAAGCTGAAGGAGAATAGATTTAGATTAGATCTTAGGAAGAAATTCTTCAGTACAAGGGTGCCAAGACTTTGGAATAAATTGTCCAGAGAAGTTGTGGCTGCCCCCTCCCTGGAGGTGTTCAAGGCCAAGTTGGATGGAGCCTTGAGTAGCCTGGTCTAGTCGAGAGATGACGTCCCTGCCCATGACAGGGAGGTTGGATTAAATGATCTCTAAGGTCCCTTCCAGCCTAGGCCATTCTATGATTCTATGATTCTCTGTTTCCAAGCACCTAAAATGAGAACGTAACACAGTGTCTTAACTTATTCAAGTACATAAACAGCTTTACTGCCCTACCACTAAAGGTGTGATGGGTTTTATTAATTATGAACAACTTGGAGCATATACAGGTTACATAATACATAATGCATGAGGGAGAAAACAAGACTCAAATGCACAGAAAAGGCTCTGTTTCTGTTTTGCTTCTTATTCCACTAATACAAAGATAGAAAATTCATCTATGATCAGAGACTCTAATGCAAATTCCACCTTGTGGATTTTGCAGCTGCCCTAGAGGGACTCAGAAAACATAAACTAGTAACCACCACTACTTCTATTTTGTAGCACCTTTTATCTGAAGATCTCAAAAGTGTTTTTCAACTCGAAGGAAACACACCTTACAACAACAAGTGATATACATAATAGACATACAGAAATTTGTTCAATCCACTGATCCCCATTGAAGTTAATGTGTCTCATTGCTTTTTAAACATTTTTGGCAGCAAAGTTCAACAGGCTGCAGACCTCCGCCTTCTCTCCCTTGCATTCCACTTTTCTAATACATTCAATTAAACTGCTAGTATTCAAGCAGACACCATGCAACTGAGTTGCAATTTGTATAAAACACTGGGATTAGGGCCTTCAACTGATGAAAAATGTCAAGAAAACTGAATTAACATATATGGCTAGAAACCCAGTTTTATGTTTCTGCTAAAAGAAATAAAAACAGATTAATCCAGGAAAGCAAATTAATTGAAAATTGTGCTATGCTGTGCCAACCAGAGATGTTGGCTTCCTGTGGGACTGGAAAGAAGGTAGGCAGCCAGCAAAATGTCCAATACCCCAGAAAAATTGAAAATTTGCTTATTAAAATTATTTTTACAAAGTCAAATTATCTTCAGATACATAGATGATTACTTGAGCTTTGTCCATGTAAGTATGATGACTGCAAGTTAGTCACTCAGCTACATATTTTTCTAAAGAAAGCAATTAACTAACCAACTAAATATTCTGAAGGCATTTCTCTCCCATAATGCTGGAAGTCATATAAGGATATACAAATAAGTTATGATGAACTGTAATGGTCATGCATGGCTCTGAAACCCACATATTTGGATTCTGATAACAAGATAAAAACACAGGTTTAAGCATCTTGGAAGTAAACATCTGATAAAAACCTTTAATTACCTTCTATGTCAGTAATATAATACTCCAGGACCTTTTTTTTTCTCCTTCACTTGTCACTTTTCTGTCAGATTTTTATCACGTTCAAACACTGCAAAGAGCATTATGCACACATTATGGAGTTAGATCTGAGAGAGCTGGCAAACCAATGTGATACAATGTATCATGAAGAGATGCTAACTCATGTGCTGGAACAAATTAGCTAGGTGAATACCTTAGCAATATTAATCAGATGAGAAGTTAGTTAATTTAGTGCTAAACTGGGAAAATTGACAGTTTGCTACTTTCTGCCATATAGGGCTGACGGATGTATTTTTCTTAATTCAGGAAGTACAATATCAAATTTTCCCGTTACTATTCTTCTACAAATCCACTATTAACATTTACTGACCTCAGCACTAAAGTGTTATTATGAGCAAAGGCTACTGCAATGCTATCTGTTAGACACCACTGCCTCATCAATTATTCTATACTAACTTCTTACCACTGGTTCCCAAATCTTTACACTGTGAGAACTTGAAACTGATGTAACTGACAAGAGAAATGATAATTGTATTTTTCTTCTGATTTAATGTCTGAGGTTTTTTGTAAATACATAGCACTTTTTGGTCTTATTATTAAGAGTTGCTACAGATTTATTTTTATTGATAAAGCCCTAGTTTTTATCAATGCAAAGTATGCCTTCTTACAACAATCACAGCTCTTGAGAAGAACTACTGTCTTTTAAAGACTGCAGTTTCTAAGTTTCACTCAGTTTCTAAGTTTTTCACTCAGCCTTCTAGTTAGGTAGTTTAAGCTTCTGTTCATATGCTGTAAGGTACTTGAAACTGTAATTTTCAATGTTCTCTTTTGCCAAATGATATAAACAATCAACCAGTCATGATACTAACTATATGTGTCTGATCAATCACTCCAGAAAACATCTGGATTTCCAGATCTATTTTAAGATGTGAATATTTTTCTTGCCATGGAAAGACCAACCAGGCCAAACTTCATAGCTGACTCTGCTATGAGCTAGGGACCTCCTGAGATCCCTTCCAACCCAGATTAAACACAGCCAACACGATTCTATGATTCTGAAGTAGAGCCATTTGTCTGGATTTACTAAATTCTGGTATTCACATTTATTAGCCTTTTCAGTAAAAGACCCATCAGACTTAATGTTCCTCATCTTGTGCCTTCAAGGATGTGGCTGTGCTATGAAATCTGCTAGTTAAAAACAACAAAAAAACAAAAACAACCTCCTCCACATCAGATTGCAAATGTGCAATCACATTTTAAATTTTAATATCATCTAGGGAAGCTTTTTCAAGCTTGAGAAAAATAGTATAGAACAGACTACATATACTCAGTCAAGATAAACAATTCCATGTTTAATCTACTTCACAGAAATAGTTTTCCTCTGGTATTAACATGGGGTTCTTTGTCTTGATGTATCTTGCTTAAAGAAAGATTTTATAGGTTCCTGACTATCACTGTTCATTTGAGATTAATGTGAAGGAAATCTCATTTTTTGTTTTGATTTTACATTTTCTAGTGGCCTTGATGCAGTCTCTTTAAAATGCTTTTTCTAACACATTTGGGATAACTAATCTGGTTCTGGAAAAGAAAATCCCTTTGGCAGCAAAATCTCCACTCTGAATTGGTAACAATTGCTGCACTGGCCACACGGTGTTAACAGCTTTAATCACTTTCCTTGGGGTCTTATCTTGGATCATAACTCTTGTAATCATTGTCAGACTTGGATTTACTGGATAGAACTAAAACTGTCCCCATTATGTGGCTTACACTCTCTACCTACCTACCACTCTGTGTGATGAAGCATTATTCTCTGAGTTTTCATGTTTCATCTGAGATCACGTAGCACTATTAAACTCACTCAGAACATGTGATGTTTAGCTCTACATTTTGCTGGGCTTCACTACATTACCAACTATGTCTCCTTTCACAAAGAATGTCCTAGGTATTAAATCAAATGTCAAATAAAATGTGTATAAAAAAGTACAAGTTCACAATGGCAATGGTAATAAAGAATTTGAGACAGATGTGCACTGAGTGGCTAGCAATAAAAATATGGGCCAATCTGTATCACTCCTAAATTAGACAAATGCCTCTCTGTTCAGTGCTTCAGTATTCCTGTATTCACTTCTTTTTTTTTTTTTTTTTTTGCTTAAGTTCAGGAAGAATATTCTCTACCTTGCATTGTTTTGAGGCAACTCTTGTTATTGCTCTGAAAAGCATCTTTGAAGCACGTTGGGTTTAGCATGGGTTCTTGAGGATATGATGCTATTCCAATTCTGCATCTGTCGGCAGATGCATGCTTATCTTCTGCCGACCAAAAATATTTTCAGTGAAACACAAGAAAGGAGTAGACCTTTCACAAATATTGTGCTTCATGAAAACAGACAATCTGTTAGATGACACAGGTTCTGTTATTAAAAATCAGTGAGGGAAAGACTGGACACTTGTTTATCCCCCTATAATCTGTCAGAGAAACCCTATAGGTGAAAGTTAAAATGATTTTTCCAAAAAAGATATGAAATAAGACCTCTTACTGTCAATGAAGAATCTGTAAATGACACAAAAATCCATAGGGAATTAGGTTTCAGTAATTATTCTCTTGAACTTTCTGCTACATATATCTGCTATCATAGTATCTTAGGACTAGTGCTTTTTAAAAGAATTTCTCTTGTTACTCAAATTTGTTAAGAACTATGTCCTAAACATAGCAGATATATTTGAATAGCAGTACCCTCAGACAGCTGCTCTGGCAGCTGTATTCAGCATAATCTTTCAAGTTTGCCACTCAAAAAATCTTCTGTTCTTTCAGAAATCAGAGGAAGGTTGGAAAATTAGCTCCCATCCCTACTCTACCTGAAAGATTTTTTTTCCCAAGTCTACTTCAGTTATTTTTATTTTTGCACTCTTTACAGAAGGTACCATCTTGAAGACATTATGAGCTTTTAGAAAAATAGGCTATTTCTCTAGAATGATTATATATTCTTTTCAATTTGATTATTTACTCGTATATACATTCAGTTACTTTCAGTGCAAGAGAACATACAACATTACGTTCTCTGGAATTATCTATTTACTTTTTCTATTGATAGCTTTTAATTAAGGATGCTAACAATATTTCTGGCACTGACTGCAAGACACCATCCAATTTAAGCTAAACAATGCCCAGCTTGTTTTCATCTTGATGTTCTCTCCTTCTGCTGTAGCTCTCCCAAAAGGAGGAAATTCATCTCTGCTGGGATTTCGGTTACCACTGTCTTTGTTTACAATGTACACAGTGCTGCTGCCTCCAAACTTCAGGAAAGCACATCGCTGTAGAGGTACTTTGTGGGGTTTCGGAGGTTTTTGTCTTGAATTGATTATCATACTGTAAGTACCTGTATGTACTAATTTCTGACTGTGAGTTCAGACTTAGCTTGACCTTCTGCCTCCAGCCCTTTTTTCTATGATACTTGGTATCTCAGTGATAAACCACAAGAGAGATATATGCTGCCCACAGGTCCTGAGATGGCCAGAGAGATGTTCCTTGCTTGACAATGTCTAATCACTAATTCTGTGTTTAACAGAACTATCTTTCTTAGATTTATTTTTGTCCTGAACTTCAGTCCTCATGTGCTCTTTCCTGGAGAATGTATCACAACTCTTTTACTGGACTTGCTTCAGTGAATGAGAGTTCAGTGATGCACTGTAGTGATATGTGGACTTCATACATTTGCAGAACCTCAGCAGGCTCTGACTTTGAATCCTATCTCCTATGCAGGACTGAGTTAAGACCAGATGATACACTTTGCAACACTCTGAATACAGGTCTTATTGGAGGGTTAGGAACCAGGAGGCGGCTTTGCCACCAGCAAATTCAAGTATCATCTCAAAGGTGTTTTCTTGGCCCTTCCATCAGGCACAGACTTTTCCATAAATATTTCTTTTTCCTCTTCTGTTCCAAAACTAAATTGGTTTATCTCAGTTCTATATAAGTTTTGAAATGGCATCCACCATATCTCCTACTAGCACGTTTCATTCACAAGCACACATGGAAGCTTGGTTTAGGAGTCTTGTGCTTTCAAAAAGTTAAAGCTCTGGTAGAGATTTTGCTGCTTTAGTATGTCCCTTAGGAGACAGGCATGGCTATAAGATATTTTCTCTCATAAAAACAGATGTTCAACAATCACATATAGGATATTCAATAGCAATTATCTTCATGAAGAATCCTTGTTAAAAATATCAGTGTATAAAGTCAGGCCATGCACTTCAGTAAAGAAGTCTTTTAAATGTAAACCTTCTCATCAGAGTTGCTCAGCCATTTTTTCCTTTCTCCTTTAAGTTACCTCCCTTGAGTCTCAAGTCTTGTGACTTTACTTTGCATGAAATGAAATTATGCTATTTTTTTCCTCAATCTTAAGTAGACCTTGAGACACAGTACTTTGTGCCAGCTCTGATTCATCCGACCCTGGCAGTGAGTAATAGCAGCTTTTGTCATCAGGAGTCTCTGACTGTACTGAAGGTGGCCTTGTTCACTTCTGTTATCTTAGCAGAAGTTGGTGTTGGAAACATAATTTTTAACCTTTTTTTGCAAATGCCTAGTACATCCAAAGGTGTTGTCCTTTTTGGTAAAGTCTCTAAGTGTGGTAGCTAACTGTGGTAGAAAAGAGCAGTTTCCCTCCCTTTCCACCTGCTGATAATTCACAAACTCAGGCACTCAGCGGAGTCCCAAATGAGCCAGTTCAGCTGAGAACGAACTACATAACGAGAGAGATCTGTTTTCTGCTAGTTTAGTTCTCTCAATGAGTGTACTGAGGTGACAGATGAGCACCGGTGCTGGGACAAGGAAAGCAATTGGTGCTGAGGATCTGGGAGCAGGAGCAGGAGGGGTAGAGTGGTGGTCCTTTTGGTGTCAGCTCACCACTGCAGCATCTCAGGTTCCCCTGCCATCACTTGGTTTTCTGTCTAGTGCCTTTGATTCACACCCAGCTTTCTACTGTCTGCCTGACCTCACTACATTGGGACATGTTCTTTTAATTCAATCTTTCCTGGTTTATTTTACAGATTTGTAGCTAGGCTGCCTGCCTGAGACTAATTGGTAGGTTCATCTGAAAAGAGTCAGTGTCATGGCTTATAACAACATCCCAGTTGTTTGCTAGAGTGAATCACAGTCTTTTTTCTTTGCTTTCTTGCCTTCAGCAGTGTTGATTTAGCCCAATAAAATTACGCATTAAATATCACAAGAAGCATGTTAATATCAAATATTCATCAGTTATTACAGAGCAGACTCAGTTCTATCCAAACATTTAATTCTGTCTGTCTGTGTATGTGCGTGTGCGTGTGTGTGTGTGTGTAACAGACAAGCAGTCAAATAAACACTCTTCTAATGAAGGAGTAATTCTTATTGAAATGCAATAGTAAATTTATAGTAACTCATTGTCTAATATTTGGATAAATTCTTAAGGAGTCTAAAACTATTCAGGAAAATAAATAACTCACAGTGAAGTGATTCTTTTTGAGAGGAAACTGTTGTGTACTGTAATGTGAAAAGAAGTCTTGAAGAGATGAAGATTATATCAAATAGAAAAAGCTAGACAAAGTTTATAGCACGGCCCGTTGTTCCAAGCACTACTGCCAAATAGTGAGCCAAATCCATAATTTAAAAATTCACACTATAACAAATTCTTTTCCCCATGTGTACTCTTCTGTGCTCAGATTACACACATATAGCAAACCAATATACTTTCCATGTGTAAACTAAATGAGCTACATTTTTTGTTATTGGTTTGTAAATGTCTACATTGTGTTGACGGCAGATAACGATACGGCTTACACTGGATCATCATAAACATTAGCTAATTATGGGACATTTTGTCAAACAAAGGACACCAAGTATTTTATTTAACATTTGGCTCCACATGTCATCTCCTGGATAAACTATTTATGAAGGTGAAATGTAGCTATGTACTTCTAATTTTAAAACAGACTGGTTTCATAATTTCATTTTAAATATATTTAAGCTCTTCCTCTCCTTCTCTAATGTTTCCCAGGATATATGAAGACTTTGGAAACAATCTACAAGAATGAATTTTAAATACATCTCTTAAATAACTACTAGTGTTTTAAGATTACTTGGACCCACATAAAGCCTAGAAGATCATGTTAATAATTTATCAAGACTTCAGGACAGGGTCCCATGCTGAATTCTCTTGGAACTTCAAGATAATCTTAAATTAGTCCTGTAGGAGCTGATGTAAATTCCAAATATACATCAAGGACATTGTTTTTTTTGCAACTTCACTGACTGCTGAGACAGTAGCCTTTAAATGTGTCTTTTGCTGCTTTCCTTGGTGCACTTAACTTAGGGAAATCATGCCTATAAGCGTACAAGATTTGTTTGACAATACCAGGTGAACAATTAACATTGGTTGAGAAAGTAGGAGATGGTATTTTCTGAGCTTTAAAGGGTCTGGACAACTCCATATTACTTGTGTCTAAACCTTTCAGCATATGCCTGCACTCCAGGGTTCAGCATAGAACAAAGGTGTCTGAGTTTGTTTTAATCTAGCTTGAGCAGGTGCTTGTAGCAATCTAACCATCGCAGCATGGAACTTAGTGGGGGCAAATTTATCCAGCATTTCAGCAAGATGCAATCCACAGTACAGACACAGTATTAAATAAATACTGTTTGGGGTTAACAAAACTATTCCGTTTGTTATTTATTAGAGAAATAAATGTACTCAACTAAAGCTGTTGGGGAAAAATTGAAGTAAATCAATTTCTGAGAACATTGGTAGCTAGACCAGACTTTGTATAGCTTACAAACATGCATCCTCACAAAAAAAGTGCAAGTTTATAATTCTTTATACGGTAACAGCTGACTAGAAGAGATTCAGTAAGATGAGACAGAGGGATATCTGTTACCAAATATCTAACAGTCTGTTCCTTCCATTGATTACAAGAATGGTAAGACTATTAGAGATCTAGTTTGTCACTAGCTTAGGGCTAGTCACAAATAATAAGAAAGAAATTCATTAAAAAGTTCCTTAGTTCTTTTCACTTTCCAGGCTTTGTACATTTATACATGAAGGCATTTTAAGTTCATAAAAGGAACCATGCCAGATCGTAACAAAAAAGCTTTGTTATCTTCCAGACTGACCTCTTCAGGACGAATGATTATGTTTATTTTAATACAACATCATAAAATTATTATTCCTATTATGTATTTGCAGTTGTTTTTAAGTAGTTTGCCCTGTGATTAGTCTTTCTGAAATAGCTCAGTAAAATATGATGAAGGAAGAAAACATAAATTCATTCAAATGAACAATTTCTTTGAACTGTTTGCCTAGGAAGCGTTAGGTGCCAAGAGCTGGAACACAGAACTGATATGACAACATTTTCCAAGATAGAAAATATGCATTTTATCATTTCTATGAAGTTCTGATTAAATGCAGCTACTTCCTAGCTTCTGTAAATCTAAATCTACAAATATATGTAAGACTATTAAGAATGTAAGTGCTGTTTGGATTTCTAGTGTGTACTGAAACAATCTTGTCCTTTCAGTGAGCACATTCCTCCATTACAGAAAAGGGGAGAAAACTACCAGTTTTGTCGGAATACAGAGAAGTTATGTTGATGGCTAGAAATTTTAGAGAGTTGGCAGGATAAGAATTTGATTTGGAAGATGAAACCAATCTGTGTTGTGTGGGAATATGAAACAGAAAATTCATGAAGGAATGGATAAAAATAAAAGGTGTGAAGAACAAGAGATGCCAGGGCAGAAAGAAGACAAGACTAATGCCAAGAGGCAGGCAGAAGCACAAGTGATTACTAAAATCAGGATCCGTAAATTTAATAAATCAAAAATTTTATAAACAATGACACCTTCTCGACCACGAAAAAGTGGCCTGCACAATGAACAGTGCATTATGGCTAACGTTTGTTCTACCTACAGAGAACTCAGTTTCTTTTACAGCAGACTGCTCTCCAAGAACTTCTGAGCGTACATTTCTCAGTCATTTTGCTCAACTACCTTTCCTTTTAAGAATCTAGAAAACTAAATCCAGAAGGTTAAATTAAACTAAGTAGATAAAATTAGCAAGCATGATTACAAATTTCAACATTTAAAATTAAGAAATGACAGAATTACAGTCACCTGAATAAAAAATTGCACTTTGAGTTAGCTAAACTTGACATGAGAGAACGTTTTTTCACAGTAATATTAAATAAACTTCAAGGTGAGATACAGTAAATCAACAGTTCATCAGATGAAAAGCAGAGGGTGTCACTCTCTATGTCACTGACTAGGTGGAATCCATGGAGCTTGGCCTGGGGATGGACAAGGAACTGACCGAGAGCTTATGGGCCAGGGTTAGAGGAAAAGAAAGGGAAGATGATATCATAGTGGATGCCTGCTACAGGCCACCGGATCAAGATGACTGAGCAGATGAGGCCCTCTATAGACACAGGAGCAGCTTTGTGTTCACAAGCCCTGGTCTTCATGGGGGACTTCAGTCACCCAGATATCTGTCGGAAGGATGGCACAGCAGGGCATCAGCAATCCAGGAGATTCCTGGAATGCATTGATGACAATTTCCTTCTCCAGGTGGTAGAGGAACCAACGAGAAGGGGTGTCATGCTGGACCTTGTTCTCACCAACAAGTAGGGGCTGGTCGATAATGTGAAGCTTAAGAGAAGCTTTGGCTGCAGTGACTATGAAATGTTAGAAATCAAGATCCTCAGGGCAACAATGGGAGTGTGCAGCAAGCTTACCACTCTGGACTTCAGGAGAGCAGACTGACCTCTTTAGGCGTCTGCTTAGTGGAGTACCATGGGATGAAGCCCTGAAGGGGAAAGGTGCCCAAGAAAGGTGGTTCATATTCAAGGACCATCTCCTCTGTTCCCAGGAGCAATGCATTCCAAAAAAAGAGGAAGGCAGGCAAGAATGCAAGACCTGTGTGGATAAACAAGAAGCTCCTGGACACACTTAAAGATAAAAAGAAAATTTACAGGAAGTGGAAGAACGGGCAGGTAGATGGGGAAGAATACAAGGAAGTGGTCTGAGCAGCCAGGGATCAAGTTAGGAAAGCTAAAGCCCAGATAGAATTAAATCTAGCCAGGGACATCAAGGCTAACAAGAAAATCTTTTATAGGCATATCATTGATAAAAGGAAGGCTAGGGAAGGTGTGGCCCCTCTCTGGAAGGGAACAGGAGAGCTAGTCATGAAGGATATGGAGAAGGCAGAGGTTCTCAATGACTTCTTTGCTTAAGTCTTCACCAACACGGGCTCTAGCTACACTGTTCAAGTTGCAGAAGCTGAAAGTGGGGTCTAAGAGAGGGAAAACCCACCCACTCTAAGTGAAGATCAGGTTCGAGATCATTTAAAGAACCTGAGGGTGTAAAAGTCCACGGGATCTGATGAAATCCATCCACAGGTCCTGAGGGAACTGGCAGATGAAGTTGCTAGGCTGCTTTCCACCATATTTGAGAGCTCATGGCAGTCTAGTGAAGTACCCACTCTGGAAAACGTCATCCTCCATTTTCAAAAAGGGAAAAAAGGAAGTCCCAGACAACTACAGGTCAGTCAGTCTCACCTCTGTGCCTGGCAAGATCATGAAGCAGATCCTTCTGAAGGCTCTGCTATGGCATATTGAAAATGTGCAGGCGATCGGTGGCAACCAACATGGCTTCACCAAGGGAAAATCCTGACAAATCTAGTGGTCTTTTATGATGGACTAACAGAATCATTTGACAAGGGAAGAGCAACGGATGTCATCTACCTGGACTTGTGCAAGTCCTTTGACACTGTAGCACACAACACCCTGGTCTCCAAGTTGGAAAGACATGGATTTGATGGATAGACCACCCAGTGGATAAGGAACTGGTGGAAAGATCACATTCAAAGAGTTTTGGTCAATGGCTCAATGTCCAAGTGGAGACCAGTGACAAGTGGTATCCTTCAGGGATCAGTACTGGGACCAATACTATTTAACATCTTTGTTGGCGACATGAACAGCGGCATCGAGTCCACCCTCAGCAGGTTTCCAACGACAAAAAGTTGTGTGGTTAGGTCAGCATGGTGGAGGTAAGGGATGTCATCCAGAGGGACCTTGACAGGCTTGAGAAACGGGTGCAGGCCAACATCATGAAGCTTAACAAGTCAAAATGTAAGGTCCTGCACCTGGGTCAAGGCAATCCCAAGCACACATACAGGCAGAGCAATGAGTGGATTCAAAGCAGTCCTGATGAGAAGGATTTGGGCATGTTGGTGGCTGATAAGATCAGCATGAGCCAACAGTGTGTGCTTGCAGCCCAGAAAGTCAACCATATCCTGGGATGCATCAAGAGATGTGTGACCAGCATGGTGAGGGAGGTGATTCTATCCCTCTAGTCTGCCCTTGTGAGACTCCACCTCTGGAGCGAGTTCAGAGGAGGGCTACCAAGATGGTCAGAGGGCTGGAACACCTCTCCTATGAGGACAGACTGAGAGAGTTGCGCTTGTTCAGCCTGGAAAAGAGACGGCTCCTGGGACACTGTATAGCAGCCTTCCAGTACTTGAAGGGGGCCTACAAGAATACTGAGGAGGGACTTTTTACAAGGGCCTGTAGTGATAGGATGAGGGGTAATGGGTGGAAACTGGAGGAGTGTAGATTTAGACTAGATATAAGGAAGAAGTTCTTTACCCTGAGGGTGGTGAGGCACTGGAACAGGTTGCCCAGGGAGGCTGTGGATGCTCCATCCCTGGAAGTTTATAAGGCCAGGCTGGGTGGGGCTCCGGGGCAACTGGTCTTAAGTTTATAAGGCCAGGCTGGATGGGGCTCTGGGCAACCTGATCTAGTGGGAGATGTCCCTGCCATGGCAGGGGGTTTGAGGTCTCTTCCAGCCCAAATCATTCAATGATCATTCTATGATTCTATGACATGCTCTTGGGAAAATCTGCTAGATCTTCCTACCTTACATAAAAATCCTTTCCTTTTGAAGAATAATACTTACAGAATGGACAGGCCTTTCAACCTATGAAAGATCTGTTTAAACTTGTTGCTACAATTTTCCTGTCATAAACAGAGGTATGAACTCAGAAATGGCTCTTGTGCCACAGAGTTAGGGATGCTCAGTAGGAATTTGATTGCTACTGATTTTCAGTGCTCAGATTGCAAAAAGCTGAGCAATGATATTAAACCACACAGAACTTTTTCCCAAGCACATTTAATCCCAAATATTTGCTGACGTTAATCTCTAAGGATAAATATAAGAACAAAATTTCATGACATATGTGACATGAAGTTCACAAAGATCTTAAGGAGTGATACCCAGTAGAGGAGCAGTCCCTACCAGGCAGGCAGTCACTGGCCAGAAGAGCTGAGGCCTGCAGGCTTTGCCTTAGGCCTTTGCTGCACTCAGCTGACAAGAGACAGCTGACCTAGAGGTCATCATTATTTTTAATACAAACAGCTCTAAATAAATCTGAGAGTATGAAGGCAAAAACACTGAGATGTACATTGCGATAGGAGCAGGAAGCTCAAGTCTGATCTCCCTTGCACTACTCAGGTCACTGCAGCTCCATGGTTACTGGAGAAGTTAGATTTGATTCACATTGGACTGAAAGGGAAGTTAAGTATCTTCTTAGCTTAAATTTTGGAAATTATTCTATTGCTGATCAGGAAGTCTTCCGTAATTAATTCTTGACATGCTTTAAGCAGATATTGCCAGCCAGACCATAACTGTCTTTGCCAGACAAACATTAAGTAAAAACAAGGCCAGTACTGAAGACATCATGGTGAGTCATCTAACGCTGATTAGAAGGCTCTGAGAAGAAAGAATAGAACTGATCAAAAATTGTTTATCCCTGTATCAGAATCATATTATCCCCTAAGGAACTGAACCAAAGTGAAACAGAAAAATGCTAACTAAACATAAATTAATGCAACCACGACGGCCAATGGCAGTGTTGACATAGTTAAATCCTGGTACTATTATCTGCATAACATTACTTGCTTCTAGATTTACTTCCATATCCAAGTGATAAAGCTATATGTCAGTATGGGAATGCAAACTCAGTGAGACTCTCTCTGCATGTTCATGGCAATCACATCTCTTTATTGTACAACTTGCAACTAGGATTTGGGAAGAAATAGCAGCTAATTTTGGTGGTTTTTTTAAAAAAATGTGTGGAAAAAAAGATTTTCAAAACTACTTTCTCTCTTTCCATAGTAACACCCTCAGAAGGATCCTATTTTCATACATATCTACCATTGAGTCTGTTAATATGTGAGACATTCTAAAGTGAAGACAGTAGCTGCTTTTTAAAAAAAAAGATAAGTAATTCTATTTTTATATTCAATACAACAGTTTAGTAATGATACTTCCTTCTCTTATATGGTCACATACAAACTGCATATCGAAGAAGAAATGCTATTGCTGGGAAAAAAATGTTCACATTAAGAAAATAACATAGAAAAAGAGTCGAAAATAGTGGAAAACAGAAGGCTGTAACAGACATTACTCTACAGGAAAGTATCAGAAAGGACTGCTGTTAGTAATATGTGAATTACATGACCATAGTGTCCTCAGGGAAGAACTGGGATCCATTACATTGTTGCATGTTTGTTTGACTATGGTAAAGTATTCACCTTCAGATACTTATTTTCTTCTTCCACAACAGATAATCATATAATGATAAAGAATTTCAGACTTTTAAGACCCGTGTAATCATGCAAGGGGAAAAAATGTGAGGGGACATAGAAATACAGCCAGAAACAAAATAATTGAAGTCTTGCAATAGGCCAGAGATAAACAGGACTCTGCTGACACCTCAGCATCCCACTCTCAAGATCATGCAGATGTACTGAAACAATGGGGGTAAGAAAATCAACATCACTTCTAGTTAAAAAGTGCCAAATTTACTGGATGAAAAAGAATGTAATAAGAGGAAAGGAAACAAGTGTTATGGTGACAGACAAATAAAAGCTAATATTAAAGCTAAAAATAACTTATTTCTATTATTTTGATAACAAGTGCAGTTTAATTTCCAGTTTGGCTGTACACCCTTACTATTCATCTATTTCTGAAAACACTTGATATTTTCCTATTTTCTGGCACCACTGGTGATGGCTGAAGTCAGTGGGAACAGATTTATAGCAAGCTTTCACATTAATCCCTCTTGTGGAATAGGCTAAGAAATAAGTCCTAAAACATGATCTACAACTAAATTTCATTTAGGAGCCCTTGTTATCTTCTTCTGTAAATATTTTAGACTAATTTTTTTCTCTGCTGAATTAATGGTTTCCTGTTTCATTTCAACCCCATTAAAGTCATGTGTGTGAAGCAGATTCCAGCCTTTGTAAGATAAATATATATGAGTTCCTTCAGTTTCTCCTAAAACATTTGTTTGTAACATGTTATTTTACTCAGAAAACAACAACAACAACAACAAAATCTTAAAATGGCCAGCTGATTCTTCTCCAAAACACTATTTCAGATTCAAGAACTAAATGGGCAAGGGAGCTGATGATGAGAACACATTGAAAGCTGAAAATATTTCAATCAAAACACAAAGTATAATAGAAATTATGGCCAATTTAGTAATACTTCCACTCATTCTCTTCTCCCTCAACATAATAAATATAAAAATTCAAAACCTTACAGGTAAAAATGTATGATTAAAGTAGAGAATTCATCTAATTATTAGGTAAAAATCAAGTCTGCATTTTGCTTGTGACTCCCAGGATAAAACGACTGACTTATCTATTATGTGAACCACTACTGATAAACTATCTTTTTAATTCAGTTTTTGCACAAATCTGCTTTGATAGAATGGAACATGCTTACAAGGCATATAATTCCTTCTTTAGACAGAGTATAATTACTAAAGGAATTACTGATCTAAATCTACATAGTCATTAATTGAAAAAGTTCATCTTTCAACAAAGAACATTCTAATAACCTTCAAATGCAGATGGCAAACTTTGCTTTAAGAGTTTTAATTTTTTTTTTTATTTACAACACTTTGTAAGTTCCAATTCATGGATATATTTGCTGAAGTTGCCAGACCTTTATTTTATGATAAACTTTTATCTCTTTGTTGTAATGCACAAAGGGATTTCAAATGCAATGTTTTATTCATTTTTTCAAAGCCCAAAGCTCCTTAAAAGCCTCTGAAGGTTTTTTGTGGGATTTTTTGGTTTTTTTTCTTCCCTCCTACTTCACTTCTCTCTCTCCCCCTTTCTAGCAATCAGCAACAATAGGGCTCTTGTGATGCTCAAAATAAAAGTTCTTTTTTTTTTTTCCCTTGGTGTCAAGGAGTCTGCCTTCTGAGTGACACTCCTGGAGACTCTAAAATGAGATCTGTAGTTGGGGTTGTTTGGCACTGAAAAGCGTTACTCAGCTTCTACTCTCAACTCTTTCATGAAAACAAGGAGCAAAAGTGAAAGGTCACTACTAGGAATTTGAAAGGATTGTTTCTCTTCAGTAGTCTGAACTCATCTTATGTTACCAGGGAAGACAGAGCCCTGATCAGATAAAACCATTCATTGCACTGTGAAACACAACTTTTTTTTTTTTTTAAAAAACTAAAAGGAGAATTAGTTATAAAATGAGAAATAAGATTTCTAGATTAATAACACAGTCTGTTGTTTTGCAAATAAAAGAAATAAAAGCTGTGTAAAATTACATAAAGTTTCTATGCATTTTTCAGTTAACATTGCCAGGAGTTAGGAAAATCAGTTATGAAGACTGGTTTTATTTTTTAAAATATTTTCCTTACTAAAAGAAATGCAACAATCTTAGACAGATTACCTCCAACAATCTTTTTTTCCATACTTTTAAATAATAAGTAATTTTTAAAAGCTAGCTTTCATATTAATTATATTAATTATGTTTTTTCACATGTCGGAATTTTACAGGTCAAAATGGAACAGTAGATTACCCAGTGTGACCTCCGACAGAATTTACAGCTATAGTTTTACCCAGTTAGTACTCTCTTAAACTCACTAAAATATGCTTGATTAAAAATGTCTTTCAAACAACTTTTATAACTCAAGCTCAGAATATTACATGTTCTACACAGGAGATAACGTACACATCACGTCAGAATATTTCTCCAGGAATTAGAAGTATAAGAACTCCAAAAACGTAAGATGCTTAGTTAGAGGGAGAGATCACAGGGCAGGAATTATTGGAAAGGCCGGTTCATAGATGGGATGTTGGAGGAAAGAAGTAGGTTTGCAGTGATGATGGAGAGGTTGTTATCACAAATTGCCAGAAAAGTGACTGGTCATGAGACAAAACCAGGTCATTCTAACAGCACAGATTCTTGTTTTCTTTTAAAGACAATGAGAGGCATGGGGAAATAATGAGTCATAACCAAAGAAACAAAGAACCCCTCTTTTGCTTGCTACAGAGACTCAAACATCAAAAGAAGGTTAATTTCTTTTCACATTAATGATGTCTAGTCAGCTAAGAGAAGAAATGTTAGTATGGTGAAATTGTTTCATCTCCAACCGTCCAGTAGCTTCCTGTGCATGTGAATTCTGATGTGGAAGAGAATAACATCAGGGAGAAAGGTGACTGGAAAAGGGATTGTGGCATACCATAGGAAGAATTTTATTAAAGCAGATAATGAGTAAGATCATTTTGTATGTCTAAAACTGTGTTTTAGAGAAAATTATTTTCGAACTTACTGTCAATTCTGTCCAGATCTGTTAGAACCCAATAATTGGATTTACTTCCCAAATGAAATAATTTCATTTTGCTCATGAATCTGTGAACAATTTACTGAAGTCTTATTTACCTCAGTGGGACTGTGTAGGTATAGGGGTCAATTTAAATATGTACAATTAGGTTTCAGAAAGCTTTTTTCCTTTCTTTTGTCTTTAACATAATTCTCTATGTGTAAATTGAAGATTAAATTACTTTTTCTTTTATATTGGCTAATCAACAACTTAAATGCTGGTGTCAAGTTGAAGAACACAGAAGTGTCCTAAAATGGAGGTAAATACATTCTTATACATTGGTTTCTGGATGAGAGTAAGTTTACAGGTGTTTAAAAATATTGGTTTTGCCCCATGTACTTTAAATAATCTTGCGATGAATGATTAAAGCAGTCAGCAGGTAAATAAAATCTAACTACAATCTTTGTATTATCCTGATATGCAAACTCATCCAAAGTTTGAGCTGGGATTGTTCAGCCTGGAGAAGATTCTGGGGGGACCTTTATACCCGCCTTCCAATATCTGAAGGGAACCTACAGGAAGGCTGGAGAGGGACTTCTTACAAGAGTGTCCAGCAATAGGACAGGGGGAAATGGATTTAAATTGAAGGAGAATAGCTTTAGGTTGGATCTTAGGAAGAAATTCTTCAGTACAAGGGTAGCGACACTCTGGAATAGACTGCCCATAGAGGTTGTGGATGCCCCCTCCATGGAGACATTCAAGGCCAGGTTGGATGAGGCCTTGAGCAACCTGGTCTAATTGAGAAGCATCCCTGCACATCCCAGGGCAGGGAAGCTGAATTAGATGATCTCTAAGTCCCTTCCAATCTAAGATATTGTATGATTCTATGATTCGGTAACAGTCTTTCACCTTGAGAACTCATTAACTTCCATAACACTCCACATAAGAATGAAGCATAGCAGTAATTTTATTAGAAAATTTTACATTCTTGACAGGCAAATATGACAAACTATTATAAAGTCTTTTCCCTCATTCCTTCAACATTTTGTCAATTGTTTGTTTCTTGATATTTTCTGTTCATTTCCTTGTCTAAAACAAATCTATTGCTTTATGTCTTCATGGCACAAATTCTCCTTTCTGCATAAAATTGATGGCCTTGGCTATATTGCTCAGTTTTCTGAACTGAACGTTTTCAAAGAAACTTCCATTTACACAGAAGTTTGGATGCAGCTGGAGGATGGAGACAGGTAAGAGTGGGAAGCTAGTAAAGAACATACATTGAATACTCTGTTTTGGAGCATTTGAACCATAATGTAAATTATTCATTTTTGATTTAGCTTACACTTACTTCTGCATCAGTTCAACAAAATATTAAACTACGTTTCTCTATCTACATGCTGCCTAGTAAATTCATCAATAATCCTTTTTAGAGCAACATTCAACCTTATGTCAGCTGCATTTACTAAGCAGGAAAGCAAATCATTAATAGGAAAGGGAAGTAGTGTGGAATGAAAAAGATTGTAAAAAGGAGAGACAGTGTACACATGTAAGACTTGTTTATCGGTTTATTAGAAAAGCAAGAATTACTCTTAAGTGTCTCATTCTGAATAACACTGTATTTTTCTTTCAGTCTTCATTTTTCTCTGAGAATTTCAGTCTCAATGCAGCAAGTTCAAAAGACACATACGGACCATTTAGGAAGAAAATTCAATTCTCAGCAGAAAAGACTAGAAGTATTCTTTAAGAATTCAACAAACTGTGTCTCTTTTTTTTTTTTTTCTTATTTTTTATCTGGGGGAATGTATGAAATTATTCATGAACTGGGACCTGTACAGGCTTTTTTCATTTTTTTTTTAATCTGGTATAAAAATCAAACTAAAAACGAGTGATGTTAAAAAACGTTACAAAAACCCCAGGATAATAACAAATGTCCTAGTGAATCAAACCAGCAGTCTACCTACACCAGTATTGCGTCTGACTAGTTCAGGAAAAAGAGGGAACCACATGTGTATATTTTCGTAAGGTTTGATTGACTAATACTATTTATCCCTCTTGTCCCAAATGTTTTGTGTATGGCTTTGTCTATGTAGCAAGAAGTTAGCAGTTTTCGAATATAGACAAGGAAACAAAGAGAATACAATTGTGTTTGTGTGTATGTATGTGCATGTGCATATATGTATGTGCATGTGCATTTGTATATTTATTTATATACATAAACTTAAAATATAATAAAACCAAGTATTAAATCTATCACTTTGATTCATAAATAAAAATTAATTTTGTTAAGTGAGTTTTAGTTTATCTTTCTTCTTTGATGTCAGGAAATTTTTTTTTTCTTTGCTTTTAAAGCCAGGAAGACAATTTTCTTGTTCTTTAAATACTTTTTTTACTAAGAACTGCAGAGGTGGCATGATAATTACTATCTTACTTCACTTCTCTCCTATTGAAAACTAGCTCTTCTTGCCCTTCCTATTTGTTCATTCTTTCCCTTGAATAAATGGGTGACAGATAACTTGTGTGTTCATAATAGAAAATCTCAAACTTATAGGAGGTCAAATATTTTATGTTAACACATCATGTCTGTGTTTCCCTTTACCTGTGGACATTGTAGGGTTTGGGTTAGTTAACTATACAGACTGCACTTCACAGAGAAAACCAGAACTTCTGCTGGAGATTGTACAGGACATGTATGCATGTGTGGCTAAGTACAGGAAAGAAACACAGCTGGCATACATCCAGGTCTAGCTTGAGGCATGTTTTGGGGAGATGAATACTCTCAAGTTCAGTATTCTAGATTTTGCTGTAAATATGTATACATTTCTAAGGTTAACATATCATAGAATCATGGAATGGCCTAGGCTGGAAGGGACCTTAGAGATCATTTAATCCAACCTCCCTGTCATGGGCAGGGACACCTCTCAACAAGATCAGGCAACACATGGGGACCAAATAGTCTGTTAGCAGACAAAAACTTCCCTAGAATAATAATAATAATGTTGTCAAAAACGTATTTATGCAACTGTTTGTGTATGAAGTGGAGGTCAAACAGTGTCGATGTTTTATACAAAAAAAGGCTCCACATAATTAGCTTAGAAAATCTGATATAATGAAAAGATACTAATGTGCTCAGATCAGGAATCTGAAAGCCTTGTGTCCTCCTCTGCTTTCACCATGGTGTCAGATTTGCTGGTATTGACAAGCAACTTAATGTGTTTCTTGTGTTTCTTCACCTGAAAAAACGTTGATGATATTCTCTTATGTGAACTAAATTTAGTAAGAAACAAGTTGTTGATGTTTTCTAGTGCAAGGATTAGTATCAATAGTAAACACTGTTCTAATTTTGCTGCTTGTTTTCTTTTTTATTCCTATTTCTGTGCAGAGAAGGAGAATGAGGGAAAAAAAAGGAAGTGGCCTGATCAAAACTTTTTATGCTGGAAATTGAACAAATGTCAACATTAGCAGATTTGCAGAACTATATAATTCATACTGGAATTTTCCAAATCAAAAAGCCCACAAAAAATCACTTTCGGTTGTTGAGTTTAACTTATCTTCATTAAATTTCATTATCTCTATCTTTTATAATTTTGTTTGCAGCCTCTGTCTTCTTAAGGTTCCTGGAAGAATATTTACTTTCAACTATACTAAACTCATCAGTGTGGTTTTGTTCTTATTTAACCTTAAAGATCTGGCTTTACATACTTTGTAACAACACAGATGCAGAATTTGCAGTAAAATATCCTCCCATTCTTTGTCACAAAACTGTATTACAAGGCAACCTTAAAGAAATACACCCCTTAGGACTTCGAACAAGGGATGTTTCTGGAGAATTCAGTAACCAATTCAATACAGTATTTACAAGTGTTTAGTTATCCTAAAGAAATACATGTATGAAGAGGCTTCTGGAATAGCTGAGATGGTATTTCAACTATCATCTTGAAAGTGCTCTTAGTAATTCTTTAAGTTTCTTGAGAGCTACCAACTAAAAAATACAACCTTAAGTCACTATTGTCAAAAGAAATCATTCTCATGATACTCCAATTCACTTTGAGCATCTATATATGTCTTTTAGAATCACTTTACATGTAGTATCTGCCTCTTCACGTAGCATCTGCCTCTTATAATCTCTCAGATGGGCTGACAATTTAATAAGAACCAGTAGTACCAAATGACTTAACATCTCCATCTCATTTTCCTGACTCCTGGACAAAGTAACTGATTTTAGTCTATGAGATTTAATAGCGCACCAGTTAAAGCATCTTCATCATTTGTCCACTGATACAAACAGGTGATACTCCATGTTCCTTGTCACTGAGGAGAAAGAGTCATATTATTTGTCTTAATGACATGGAGTAATGAAAACCAATGATGAACTATACCTTATGTAAAGCGTTATTTTCTCATAAGCTAGAGATACTACTCTTGAGTTTTCCATATTTTTCCTGTTACATGGTGAAGAAGAAAATGGAAAGATTGGATATTCATGTTCTTTAGTTTTCACAAACTTCAACTAAATTCCCGCTAGCCCTTGTCCTTTCAGATAATCCATGTATTCGCAAATTCATGACAGGATGAACTAGTGATGAAAACACACTTTATTTAAATAGCTTCAATTATATAATGACCTATTTGCATTTTAATAGAGATTTTGAGAGGAACACCTGAGACTTCCACTAAAATAGGGATTTAAATTTGCAGGTAATTAAGGATCAAGCAGATTGTGAAATTTCTGTTTGACCTATTTAATAAAACTGTTTACAGTCTTAGGCAATAATGTTGCTGACCCCAAATTGTCCCAAGTTATCAAAGGAACAGAGTCTTCCTTTGACTGAACTAATTACTCAGAAAGTAAGTGTTATCCATGTCAGGAATATCCTCTTTAAATTGACATGCTATTTTGGCAATTGCATCTGCAGCTTCTGATAAATAAGGCAGAAAAAAGAACTGAATACACAAAAAATGCTGAATATATCATTATAATCCTCAAATTACATATAACATCCTAGTTTTGGCCAGCAGTTATTGTCTCTGGTCAGCTAACACTGTCTAGGGACTAACTCTACATAAAAACCATTGGCATTAATAAGACTTAGGCCATAAATCCCATGAGTATTGACTGCAGAATGAAACTCTGCACAGTGATTTCAAATGGGTCAGAAGTGAAGAAACTGTACAGGCAGATTCTCCCACAAGGAATGACTTCTTTAGGATTAAATATTGTTCTCAGTTTGCCATCTTTGACACAGAAGTGCAAAATATGTCTTTTTTAGACATTTGATTGAAATAAAGTCAGGTAATTTTATATTATTGAACTCAGACAAGTCAAATCACTCTAACACATAGCTATATGTCTATGGGATTTTCTGGCATTAGCATATTCACAGTCATGACTACAGTCTGTAAATTTCAGGGCAGGTAGCCTTTCCAGACATGTTTTAATCTCTCTGATTCCATCGTGGGTGGCAGAAGTGCCACTGTACTGAAACAAGATTTCACAACTTAGAATGGACCTTAGGAAGAAATTCCTCAGTACGAGGGTGGCAAGACTTTGGAATAAATTGCCCAGAGATGTTGTGGCTGCCCCCTCCCTGGAGGTGTTCAAGGCCAAGTTGAATGGAGCCTTGAATAGCCTGATCTAGTTGAGAAGCGTCCCTGCCCATGACAGGGAGGTTGGATTAGATGATCTCTAAGGTCCCTTCCAGCCTAGGCCATTCTGTGATTCTGTGAAATGAGATTCATACTGAGATAAAACAATGTTATGTAAGTATCACTTCTTTACTAATGTCTATGAGTATTTAGGTGTCCCTGTATTCTAAGCATGGGTTACTTCATAATCTCTACTCAAAATCATAGAATCATAGAATCATAGAATGGCCTAGGCTGGAAGTGACCTTAGAGATCATTTTAATTCAGCCTCCCTGTCACCAGGGATGCCACCTCTCGATTAGATCAGGCAATACATGGGGACCGAACGGGAATCGAACCTGTGACCTTGGTTTTGTTAGTGCGACACTCAACTGACTGAGCTAAAATAGAACAGACCTACTGGAAGATGAGGTGTGAGGCATGTGCCATGAAGCATGAATGGAAATTTACCTTCATGAGGTGAGGAATTTCCTGTTCAGTTATTTTTTAGTTGGCTCTTTTGGTTTTCTTTTGGTTGTTTTTGATACTTTAGATTTACTTTTTCTTCTCTTAACCCATGTTAAGTTTTTTTCTTCATGAAACTTTATGTTTAGAATCTACAAAAGCTTAAAAGGAAAGGTCATCACGGAATATCTCAGCTGCTTTAACCATTTCTAAATCTTCCTTGGCAAGAACTCTTTTTGCTTCTGTAACTTAGTTTCTCCAAAATGTTTAGGTCTCATTTACGTCTAAGGCAGTTAGGCTGTATGGGTGATGTTGGCTCTGCCATGCTAATTACCTGGGCTGGGCTTCGTTTGTATAAGTGACCTGAAAGTTGTCTTAGCCAGATGTGATGCTTACTGTCTGCTCAAAGGGAGGACATCTAGCAGTGCCATGTCAAGGCAGTACATCCTCCTGATGCCATAGTGGGGCTAGATTACTAAAGTTAACTTCAATATTCTCGAACTAACCCAAAGAAATATGTTCACCAGTGCAGCCTGCCCTCTGTAGTGAGGAGTGCACACCCCTGTCCCTGGACTGCAGTGCAGCCTGCTCAGAAGTTTATTGTCTGTGAGGAGGTTTCATGAATCCAGTCCAGAGTATTAAGGCAGAGTCTCAGTGTGGAAAAGGTTATTTTGGCCATGGGACAGGAATGAGTGTGCTGTTAGTGGCATCTTGAATCAGTGATTTGCAGCACACAAGGCTAGGTGCACAAACACTGCATCATGGCAGGGGTTTAGCAGTGAGGAATAGTAGGTAGTGAGTGAGAGATTGCTCTGGCTGTCTCTGCTCCTCTGCAAGCATTAGTTGGTTACTAGAGCTCACAGACATCACTTCTGGGAAAGGCTGTGAGGCATCTCTGGCTCCACATGGTGAACCTCACTGTTAGTATTCTATACTATTGTATGTTTGGTAGCATCCTGCTAAACACAGTCATCTCCATGAACCACCTTCTGTCTACTTATATGACCACCTTACAATACTTTATCTTGGCATTAATATTCTTTATTTTTTTAAATTTTCTGCCCCTTTTCCAAGACTATTTTTCCTTTTATTATTTTTTAATTTTTAAACATATCCTTAGGGGGGACAGTACAGCAGGGCATAAACAATCCAGGGCGTTCTTGGAATGCATTGATGATAACTTCCTTTTCGAAGCAACAGAGAGGCTAACAAGGAGAGGTGCTATGTTGGACCTTGTTTTCATTAAGGAGGATATGGTGGGTAACATGAAGCTGAAAGGCATCCTTGGTTGCAGTGACCATGAAATGGCGGAGTTCAAGACCCTCAGGACAGTGAGGAGAACACACAGTAAGCTTGATACACTTAGAATTCAGGAGAGCAGACTCTGTCCTCTTCAGGGATCTGCTTGGTAGAGTTCCATGGGATAAAGCCCTGGAGCAAAGAGGAGCCCAAGGAAACTGGTTAATATTCAATAATGACCTTCTCCAAGTTCAGGAGTGATGCATCCTGACAAAGAGGAAATCAGGCAAAAAATGCCAGGAGGCGTCCATGGATGGACAAGGAGTTCCTTTATAAACTCAAACATAAAAAAGAAGCCTACAGAGAGTGAAAGCAAGGACAAGTAGCCTGGAAGGAACACAGAGAAGTTGTCCAAGCAGCCAGAGATCAGGTTAGGAATGCCCTGATTGATAGAGTCAAATCTGGCCAGAGGTGTGAAGGGCAACATGAAAAGCTTCAAAAAGCACATGAGGAATAAAAGGAAGACTAGCAAAAATATGGGCCCTCTGTGGGAGGAAACAGACCTCGTTACCCAGAAAACGCAAAAGACTGAGAGACTCAGTGATTTTTCTGCCTCAGTCTTCACCAGCAAGTCCTTCTGCAAGCTGAGTGCACACCAGGGCCTGGGAGAATACAGAACCACTCACTGTAGGAGAAGATCACGTTCAAGACCATATAATGAACCTGGGGGTGCATAAGTCCGTGGGACCTAATGAGATGCACCCATGGGTCCTGAGGGAACTGTTAGATGAAGTGGCTAAACCACTATCCATCATATTCAAGAAATCATGGCAGTCTGGCAAAGTTCTCACTAACTGGAAAAAAAGGGGAAACATAACTGTTTTTATTAAAAAAAAAAAAGAAAAAAAATGAAGACCCAAGGCACTAGAGGCTCTTTGGCCTCACCTCTGTGCCTAGCAAGATCATGGAGTGGATCCTTCTAAAATCTGTGCTCGGACACATGGAAAATAAGGTGCCCTTGACATCACTAGGGGCAAATTGTGCCTGACAGACATGGTGGGCTTCTAGGACAGGATTATAGAATTGGTAGATAAGGGAACAGCAACTGACATTGTCTACCTGGATTTGTGCAAAGCGTTCAACACTGTTCTGCGTGACATCCTTGTCCCTGAATTGGAGAGACATGGATCTGATGGATAAGGTATTGGTTGGATGGTCACACTCAAAGAGGCATGGTCAATAGCTCGATGTCCAAGTGGAGACCAGTAAAAAGTGTCGTTCCTCAAGGGTCTGTATTGGGACTGATGCTGTTTAACATCTTTGCCACTGACTTGGGCAGTGGGATCAAGTGCACCTTCGCCAAATTTGCCAATGACACTAAGTTATGTGGTGTGGTCAACACCCTGGAAGGAAGAGTTCAACAAGGCCAAGTGCAGGGTCCTATAACAGTAATGTTTTGAGTATAGCATTGTCCTGTTATGATTTTAAGAACAACTCTTCTCCCACTTAAGATCCCTCTTCTCCCAGGGGGAGTTACAGACTGTGGAAGTTAGATCCCAAAACCTTTGCCTTCACTGATATTTTATCTATAGTAATGATATTCTATCTACACTAATGCTATTAATTTAAAACAGAAACTTAAGTAAGGGAACACTCAGAATCATAAATATCACTTTGGCTTTCTGTACATGGCAGAACTTTTCTAAATTAGCCTCAGTCTTGTTTATTTGAAAAAAGAAAAAGATACCTCAGAGAAACAGTTGATTGTGGATATTGGTTTTGTAGAATGAGTCAAAGGCTAAATTGTCTGCCCGCCTTATAGGAAAGTACCACCAAGAGTTAGACCATCAGAGATCTAACCCCTGCATAAAATCAAAAATAAACCTGGTATCTTGAATTAATCAGGCCACACCATCTAGTAAAATCTAGCATTTCTAAAAAGAATCTTCTAGTAGCTTTTTTTAAAAGGTGGATGTTTAGGTTATGTTTGCGTGGATTCATGCGCATAACTTTCATTACTACCTCTTGGTTTTATCTTATCAATGCTAGCCATCTGCATTACTCTGAATAACTGAGTCTATAGAAAGAGTATTCTTCTCATTAGCAGTCTAGCAGATAATTGAAGCTATTGATTATTTACAGTCAGTTGGCACTGTTTTTTTATGTGCTGAGTAGGCATTTTATTCCACCCACAAGTAGTTAATCTGTATCAATCATCATTACTGTCTGCAGGTATCTACCCTGCAAGGGCTACCTGAGGAAACATCATGCCTAGCACAAGTTCCACCATTACCTTCAGATCACAACAGTGTTATGCAATGATTTCTGATAAACAAAATGGACTTTTTCTAGAGAAGCAAACATTAGAATCCCCATTACCTTTAGTTGCATTAAATGTATTAATTGTGGTTTTTATTTTACCTTACCCTTACCAGTGGCCTTGAATGATTTACACTAACATGGAGTTGTCTTCTCATATCATGTTGTAGAATCAAAACTGAGTGTTGTGGTCAGGTGAGCACCAACAACAATAATGAATAACAGAAGTGGGTATATATTTCTACAACTTTTCTGTTGTGCAAAGATATATGGAAAGACTTGAGAGATTATCAGATGTTAGCTGTGTTGCTGTGTATCATTAAAAAAACCCCTGTATTAAGTTTCTTCCCCTTGAATTGTTTTTAGGTTGGTGAAAATCTCTAATTTTTATTTAAAAGTAAGTAAAACCATTGATCTTACCTCTGAATCCAATGAAATAATCTCAATATTACTTTAGTAAGGTATATGGATTGTTCCCACAGTTCAGCCTCAAGAGATGCAGAGAGCAGTGTTTCAGATGGAACTGAAATTATGAACTGCTGTGACTACAGTGATTGTAGAAATATATATACAAGATCAAACATTGAGAAAATAAACCCTAACATTTGTTGTTTACATTTTTCATTATATTTTCATTTCAGAAGAAGTTCGTGTTCTGGATTTTATAGTTTCACGTGAGAGAGTAGCTTTTGAAAATAGAGGAACAAATGTGCAAATCACTGGTCATGAGGCAATCTACTAATATAGATAATTTTAGTGGTACTAATATTATAATATAGTGGTACTTTAATTATTGTTATAAAGTGACTAAAGCACTTCCTCTTATTCTGTGTATTTATATGTCACTATCCTGTTAAATTGCAGCAGATGATCCAAATCCATTGAATCAACAGAAAAATACCACCAAACTTTCTTCAGAGCATGTATTGTAGATCAGACACATGGTTATTAATTAATTAATCACTTAGCCTAGCTACATTAATCATCACCAATTGATTTAGCATAAAAATCACATTTCTTTAAGTAAACTACTTTCTTGACCTTACATTCTTCATGGCAAGTGGCATTTTCAAATTTTAAATGGCTTTACATTTTCTATCAATATTATTAGAGCAGAGAACACTAAATTCACAGAATCTAAAGAAGAGGCCATGATGATATCTAGTAGTGTAGAGGTACTGAAAACAGATTATCGGCTCTGCCAGCTGTCATCATGTGTCATTCACTGAATATACTA
The DNA here is from genome assembly GCF_000703405.1 of Apaloderma vittatum. Classification (NCBI taxonomy): domain Eukaryota; kingdom Metazoa; phylum Chordata; class Aves; order Trogoniformes; family Trogonidae; genus Apaloderma; species Apaloderma vittatum. The sequence goes on from NW_009723252.1 coordinate 48,381, forward strand.
TACAGTCTACAAAGCTCTGAACAAAGTAGTCATCATAACCGAAACGTTAGCTTTCTTACAATGAGTAGCAATATTCCTAACAGCTTCAAGAGGCCTGAATCTTATCCTAGCTCTCATATGTTATCTCACTCTTTAAAAAAAAGAAAATCATATGCTCAAAATGGAGGTCAAATATGTTCGCATCTGTAAACATAATAATTACAAATATTACAACTTCTATCTTTCAACAAAGGTGATTCTTTGCCCACCATAATTTTCTAGTTCCAGTGTATCTCACAGGCATTTGTTCCCAATTCATTAATTTGTTCCCAATTCATTCCAAACTTTATATGTATTTATAGAATTATTTAACAGCCAAGGACAGAGATTAGGTTAGAATAAACATCAACTGTGACATTGCTGCCACCATGGATTAGACTGACAAAACCTGTCAACTACTCTCCAGCTGATGTATTCAATTCCAAATCAGGTAGAAGTAAATATTTTGCATGGTATAAGAAAGAAATATTGATCAAATTTCAAAATACCATAAAAAAATAACCTGGATAAGAAATCTTTCTTCCTTAATGGATAAGAATTTTGGTGAAAGACAATGATATATATTTTCTGCAGAACAGTTCTCACTAACAGAATAAAGAAAAAAACAGAGTGTTTGTTTAGGCAAATTAAAAATAAAATCCACTCCTTTGCAAACTTTTAATGAAAATAGAATGATTCAAAAGATTACATAACAGTATTATGTTTTGCATAACAAATCTTTCTCATGTGCTTTGCAGAAATCTACTGTATTATTTATCAAATGATAGCGTTAAGTTCTAAGGCATCTTTAAAAGCCAATAGCTCCTAAAGAAGGCAACACAGCTTTATCGAAGGGTTCTATAACACTTCATCTAATTATCTAAATAATAATAATAATAATAATAATAGCAGAAAACAATAAAGCTCACAGAATTAGAAGGTGTGAATAAATTACGAGCTAGATCTGGCAGCAGGCAAAAAAAGTACATAAATAAATTTACTAATTATAGCATATATTAAAAAATATAATGACCTAATTTAATAGTCCTTTCTTATTTATACTAGCTATCTCTCTGAGGCAAATGACAAGAAATATTCCTAAGTTAATGCAATTATGACAAGCAAAAATAAATTGAAGCTGTTTGGAAATCACACTTCCTTTTCCACAGAATAACATGAAATCTTAACTCTATGCCTAAATTTTCAGTAATTTCCTAAATTTTGTTTTACAAAATGATATTGTGATTTAATTTAATTTTACTCTTTTTTGAAATATTTATATAAATTTCAAAGTGAGAAAGTGATTCAACTTGGATAAAAAAGGTCAGCAATTCATTTTCTCACACATATACAAATGGTTTGAAGTACTTAGTTTTAACAACACTACAACACAAAACTCTAGTCCATCTAGGAAAAAGATCTTAGAAGTTTTCATTAACTTAAGTAGTTTTTCACACCAAAATAAAATACTCCATTAAAATTATACTCAAATCTGACTTCAGAGCTACAGGTCAGGATTTTTTACAGAAATAAATGCTAGCCTGGGATGCACTTGGTGTAAGAGAAGTTGTGTTAAGATATGCCCAAGTGACATTCCAACCTTTAAGACTGTTTAGGGATTATGTATCAAGAATAAAAAAAAGAAATTAATCTCGAGAAATCCTACCATTTTTTTATTTAAAACTATCTAAATAGTCTAATATTAATCTTTCTAGAGCACTTTTATCTGGTTATTAACTGTGATGAAATTTGTCCGGTTAGACTAGATGATCTTACAGATCTTTTCCAACCTTAATGATTCTATTCCATGATTCTGTGAAAAACATACGTTTGCAAAGGTGTTTCCATCTGCGTGTAGGTCTGTGTAGAGAATTCTTATTCTTTCGTGACTTTTGTCAGTGCTACAGCTGTACTTACCCTGACACATCCCAGTCCCGGAGCTGCCCGGGGCGGCCATGAAGGCCCCATGAGGTCGCTGCAGGCGCCCACCTCCCCTTGTCCTCTTCCCTGCATGGGCCTCGGCTCATGGGAACCGAGCACAGCCTGAGCCCAGTGAGGATGTGAAGGGTCCCTGCTGCTGGCTGGAGCTGATTCAAGCCGTTTCCTGCCGGGAGCAGTGGGGCTGCACTCAGGACTCTCCCCTGGGACTGGGACGTGCCCAAGGAAAGAAGCTTAATGGGACCGAGTGAGCCCTCACCCTGGCTCTGGTGAGTGACACTGCCTGAGGGTGCCCCTGGGGGAGGCCCTGCCCCTGCCCGGCAGGGAGACTCTGCTCTGGGCACCCCAGGAGGGGAGGGTGTCCAGCAGGGATTTCCCTTTGTTTGGAGTGAGTGTGTGCATGTTTTGGGCCATCTTTCTTAAAGGAATATTTCTGAATTGCTATGTCAAGATGTGTAGTATCGTATTCCTGACTAGCAACTGAACTTCTAATGTACTTTGGTCTGTCAGGGTGCGGTGCAGTTTTCTGGCTGGAATAAGACTTCATGTTGAGTAGCTGTCCTGGCTGGTTTGTGGGTGCCTCTGCGACAGTCAGTCCTAAAACTTTTCATATACTTTGCTTGTTTTACTGTAAAATAATACAGTAACTTTTTATGAAAGATGAACTTTTTTCTATTGCCTTTGCCATCTACGTTTTCAGTAAAGCTTTGGATGCTCCTTATGCGTAAGTCCTAGAAGCATGTTGTCCATCATTGTGAAGTTCCAGTTCCAAGTTTTATACGCAGTGTGGAAGAAAACTTTCTTTAGGGGAAAAGAACCAAAACCAAAACGGATTGTGACAAACACACATTTTTGGCTTCCTTTTGTGCAGAGAAAATAGAACTAAAAGGAAAGGTAATTGGAAGGCTATTTAGAAAAAAAAAATCTATTGGCTGCCTCTGCTTTAATAGTTCAGAAGTTTGGAGATAAAAGGTGTTCTTTCTTTGACGGCGGTTATTGTTCAGACTGTCATCATCCAAGTCAGCAATTTCATCACTTCACAGCAAATGCATCATTAGAAAAAAAAAAAAAGAGAGAAAACAATCACTATAAAAAAAAAACCTCTTCCAAAACCAAACCCACATCAAGTACCAAAATAGCTTACTTTTCAGTAGGCTTATATAGTTAGTACAGATCTCACAGAAAAAAAAGTTTGCTCCTTGAAAAAACAGAGAGGGTTAGCAATGTAAGACTAAGAGGCATGCATTGGTAAACAAAAGGTGTTTTTTGTTTGGGATTCTTCGCTTGCAGTTAGGGATTTTTTTTGCATTATACTAATAATACATAACTATCAAAATTACTTTCCTATAGAAAATGGAGACAAAGTTATTTGAAGCTCAATTTATTTTTATTCATTCTGAGAAGTTAAGAAGATTAAAATTCTGGATAATGTCGCTAATTGACAAGCAGGAACACAGAGAGATTAGAGCCTGTAAAACAATGAATTAATTCACAGTTTCTTAAATGCATTTATACAATATTATCGAATGTTACGGTCTTCTAAAAAAAATAAAAGAAAAAGGATAGAAAATTAATTGAAAGTAAGTTCATTTTAAAAGGTGATTATGATGATAATTAATAAAACTAACAAAATAACACTGAAGGAAATGGTGATTACAGACTAGCTTCAACTTAGGCTGAAAAATTCATCAATATTTTCTTGTTTACAGTCATCACTGAGAGTATTTGGTACTGTATTTCTGACTAAAAGCTTGTTGAAACTGATAGAGATTCAATTCAGTTTCAGTTATGTGGAAGTGCTAAAACAATCTTTTGAAAAGACTATTGAAAAACCTATGGAAAAACCTATACTTATTATAGTTTGCAGATACACATTCCGGCACAAAGGCATATGTACTAGAGATGGACAAGAACTGGCCAGTTTACACAAATATTCTGGAAGTCTGTTCTGCTATTTCAACACAGGGAAAAATGTGGGCAAAACTGTAAAATTCCTTGTATTAGGAGAAGAGTAGATTTTTTAAATTTACTTTGACATGGGATGACTTTTTTCAAACATCTGTGTTACTGGACTCAGAATGTTGGTAGTAATTTATGGTTTTGTCACAACCTTCTGCATGTTACCTGCTCTCCACATTAAACTGTCTGAATTTATGAAGATCTGTATAATGAAAAGTATCACTATGTAAACATTATAATGAAGTTGGAAAGTTTTCACAGTCTTATGGTATGTTGTGAAACGTGGACAGCAGCTAGATAACTTTGAAGTTTCTCTATTTTCCCATGCTTTAAATAGATTAAAGGTTAGTTAATTCACATCTGATTCCTAATTGATTTTTTAAAATTGATCAAATAAATCAGGCTTTGATCTGTTTGTCTGTGATACTTCTCATCTGATTACATACTATATTCAGACTAGATAAAAAATGGTATTTTCAAAAATGAGACAATATTTAATAAGTATAGAAAATAAGACAACATCTGATAAGCAAGTGAAGCATTCTTTCTCTCTCTTTGTTTTTTCTTTTTAATTCCTCTCCTTGTAATAGACAAGATGAGCTATATGTCAAGTCAACAAATTGCATTAGAAAATTAGCAATTATTGAAAGGTATTTCTCAAGTTAATGTATCACAGGTAAAATGGAATAACGTAAAGCATGTATTATATGAAATTTTTTCTTGCTACTCTGGTTCTAGTATTATGATTATTAATGGTGTGTTGCATATTAAGAAGCATTTTGTGAAAGGAAGGGTAAACTGATTTTCTACCTGGTTCTATTCAAACAGCCTTTGACCAGTCCCTGATGTTTGTAAGCCCTTGTGCAGTTTTTAAGATATATTAAGTTGAAATGACCAAGATTATAATAAAGTATTAATATTTTCCAAGTAAAAATACAGTTACTTGAGATGAAACTCGTAATTATCTTTATAGTTCAAATATACCATACTCAATTCTCACATGATCGTGTAATTATGTCAGAATACTTTATGAATGTTAGACTCCCTGTTAATTGAGTGAATTCCTTGCAAGAATGCATTTAATTAACCATTTCTTTGGTTAATTAAATAAAAAGTAAAAGGCTTCTTTTTCAGATGGTTTTCCATTACCCGAAAGCTGAAAAGTAAGTACTTAAAAATCAATGATAAAAATATTTCTCTTTTTGTTACAAATTCAATGGCTTGTGCTTTTTCATTTCTGGAAACAGAATAAGTTAATGCCACACCTTCCACAGAATTGCCACCATAACATATAATTATTGTACCAAAAAAGAATAAATACTGATCTGTGTATTAAGGAAATATACAGGAAAAAAGTATTCTGAAAATATTGCATTTTTTAGTATCACGGTGCACAAAACAAAGGTTTAAGAGCTCCAAACAAACAGCATAGGTGTAAGTAAAAGGATTTTCTGGCTTTGCTGAGCCTGTCTGACTCCATCATTCCTGGCTCCACTCTGAGTGTCATTTCCAAACATTCCTCCCAAAACAACAGAAGGCCCATCTTTAAATAACACCGCATTGTCTGCAGCCAACTTGTGTGAATGCGTAGGCAGAGAAATGCCAAATCAAGTGGGCTTCAGACTGGTTCCCAATATTTTTTCCTGTCTGTTTCCTCTCCACGCATTGACAGCTTTTGCTTTGCCCTCTTCTGTGGCTACCAGGAAGATGTCGGATGCCATACAGCCACGTCACCAGGCATTCATTTAGGGCACCATACCCCAGAGCAGTGTGTTCACACGTACCAGGCGTTTGCCCTCCAGGGCTATGCTTCAGAGAGGAAAAGCAGGAGATACTCATAGGGCTGCTCCTAGGGGTGCCTAGCCTCTCCTCCAAATTTCTCAACCCCACTTCATGGGGAGATGATTGTCACATGCTTGTCACATGCCTCAAAATTTGTTCAGTTATATGCACCCAGGTGAGTGTCAAACTTCTCTTGACCATTGCTACTGCTCTGCAAATAGAGTAGTAGTTGTTAATTCCAACCTCACCCACCTTTTTGAATGAGGCAGGTGACCACTCCTGTAGGGCTGCTTCAGAGAGGTGATGCATGGTGTTACGATGAAGACACTAAATCTGACCATAGCTTCCTGATTCTGCAACTCACAGAGGAGACACAAAGGCTTCCCAGAAAAAAACCAACCAAACAAACAAAAAACAACTGGACTTTTGTTTCATGTACTTTAACCTTCATTCTCCTTTACAGTTTTCACTGTTCAGGGAGCTCTCAGTTCTTTATCCATCAATCTTTTCATATTACAGGAAAAACTCTCAGACCTCTGTGTCTTCCATTGTTTCTCAGCAGCATTATAACAAGAGCAAATAAACCGCTTGTTCCCAACTCCATCTACCCATTACACATGGCAGAACAAACAGTAGTGGGCATCTAAAATGAGCAGATTTAAGGAGTGGTGGTGGAACTATGAGGGATGGGAGTTGCATATACTCTACTCATCTTTGTTGTTTCAAAGTGAAAATGGCTGAATGTAGCTGTCCACTGGGCAGAAAAGTCTCAGTGATGTCCGATGATAGGACAAGGGGCAACGGGTACAAGCTGGAGCATAAGAGGTTCAACAAAAATATTAGGAAATCTTTTTCACTGTGAAGGTGACAGAGCACTGGAACAGGCTGCTCAGAGAGGTTGTGGAGTCTCCTTCTCTGGAGACTTTCCAAACCCTCCTGGACATGTTCCTCTGTGACCTACTCTAGCTGATCCTATTTCTGGCAGGGCAGTTGGACTAGATAGTCTTCTGAGGTCCCTTCCAGCCCCTAATATTCTGTGATTCTGTGATATGCATGCAAGTGGGAAGACGAGGGACGAGATGGCTGTAGAGAAGATTTCCAGACAAGTGGTGGTGTAAAAAAATCAATTCTAGCTTTCTTCTATTAACCAACTAAATACCACTTAGTTTGTACAATGGCTTATGGATGAGGCAAATACAAGAGTCTTGCTTAAGGCTCTGTGAAGGCTTACTTGGTAAGTATTGTATTGTTAGTGTTCTGTAGTACCTAAAAATTCCATTGATCTGCTTTTCTAGAATAACTCTGTAGCACACAACAAGACTGTAGTGCCAAATTTACTTCACTTACCTAGTAATACTTCTAGGGTTTGGATATTTTAAACTTTCAAGGTGCTTATGAAAATGCCTAAGCATATAGTTGATTTTTTTAAAAAGTGTAGCTATTAAATCTTATTCATTTATTAGTTCCCCATGAAGAATATCATGGTTAGAGGTTTTGCCAAGGGATGAAGTGTCAAGAAATATAGATAAGGTGGTGTGATCTTGCTCTTCCTGATGTGTTTGTACTTACAGAGCTACTTTAAAATTGATAATGCCTGCTGCTTGGAAACCTTCACTAAGGAAATGATCATTTATCATTTGGGAGATATCTAAGGTCAATATTCATCCATGGCGGGCCAAGCATTAGATAAGGCATAGATTTTTCCACCAAGATACACTCCACCAAATAGAAGATAACACTATGGAGACTGTCTGCAAATAAGATGTATGCACTTTCTTTTGTAAAAGTGAAAGTTTTGGCCTCTTTTCCCTTATAATTTTGGTGTGAACTTTTTGAAGACCATCGTATTTGCATATCTGCAAAACAGCACAGAAAGCATTATGGGAAGAGACCTTTACGGACAGAAAAATTTAGATAGCTTTCACGGAGTGTTTTCCTCCAGATTAATACAGTTAGAGTGATGTATCCATTTTCTTTTATTTACTTCAGTCTCAAAAATGGGAGACGAGAAAATCCTTTTTCAGTTTGGTGTCCAACATCAGAGAAAAAGATCCATTTCTTTTGAAACCGTTGCTGGAGATTAGAGAACTAGGTTGTAACACAAACAAATAATGGAAGCGTGGGATCAGTCAAGTGAGAAAGAGAACACTGATTTGGGAAATCTCTTTTGTCTTAGCTTCTCATTGCTGCTTTTTCTAAAAATGGTGCTTCTGCTTCCATTTTGCATTTGTGTCTCTCTTTGGTCTGCTTAGCTGCGAACAGCTCTCTCTATATAACCTGAAAACTTTCTAAAGATAGCCTGTAGGCCTTTAGTTTTTATAGTAGCAGGAACAAGGTCAAAATGGCCAGAAGGGATATGTTAATGAACTGATGCAGTTTGCAGTCATGGGATTTGCTTTGCTGATGCATTGCAGCAAACATAGTTATGGTGTAAGTTTTTGGTTAGTGAATGTATATATTTGATCTTCTAGAGTTGTACAAGGACAGTCGATGTGTTGATTAAAAGAAATGCTACTGCAGTTGATTAAGTGGGATGAAAAACTCTTAGTAAACACTGTATTTTATGAAGTGTCCCCTTTATCCTTTGATTTTCTTTTAATAAAATGTAATGACCTCCACCTTTTATGCAAGCGAAACACATAACTCACCAATGTAACGTTTTATTTCTGTATGACAGAAGCTGAACAGGTATTGTGTCTCAGAGTGCTTTACAACTCTCCTGCATATCTTGTTACACATCTAAAAAGTATGAGCTTATGTTTATAGGATGCAGTTTTAAAGCATGTAGGCTTCTTAGAAAGTCAATAAAGTCAGTAATATTTTTTCTGCAGATGTGGCAAGGAAGATACACAGTTAACTTCAGATCCTAAATCTCTCTTGTGAAGTGGTGAGGAATCATCAATTCTCAGACTTTAAGTAGAAAGGACATGTCATTTCACAGGCTCTTTTCTCTTTCACTTGTGTAAAATATTTCTCAAGAGATGGACGAAGACTTACATGTTTGAGAACTGAAGTCAGTAGTATTATAGTCTTCTTAACACAAAAACATTTTCTTTTATTTTCTTTTCCTTATTCAAAACATGCTTCCCTGGCATTCTAGCTACTATTTAATAAATTAATGCTTTCCAGAATAATCAAAACACAAACCATACAATATAAAAACAATATGCCTTAAACAGAGTCAGTTTGGACATATAAAACTAGCTGCTTTTTATTATCTTAGTTTTCTTAGTTTTTTATCTGAATCTTAGGTCTTAATTCTGGCATGGTCCTCAGATACCATATGAAGGTCACAGAGTACTTGGAGACAGACTTTACATAGAAGTGTGTAGTGTAAGAATATAAAGCAAAAGACAAAAGTTTAAAAAAGATAAATTCTAGCTAGATACAAGGAAAGGGAAAAAAATTCTACGAGAATGATCAAATGCTAGAACAGAGACATTGTGGAAGCTCCAGCTGTAGTCTTTGGTGTTGAATCTGATTTTGTAATTGGCCCTGCATTGATGAGGGCATTGGACCAGATGATGTCCAGAAGTAACGGGTGTCTTCCCCAATGAGCGTTAGAATACAAGCACGCTCCCTTGTACACTAAATAGTCATATTCTTAAGGTCCGTTCCAGCCTTTATGATTGTATGATTCTATGATTCTTGCCAAGAGGTAAGGCCTGTGGGTTAATAGCCAACCCACAGAAACGGATTTTGTCCTGTTCTTGGCAGATGATGGTCATGATAAAATCCATCATGAATTTGCACTGATAGCTGAATAAGTAAAAGAAATAAACTACTCACTTGTTCTACAGATGACTTGAATAGATAAAAGCCAAGAACACAGCACACAAGGAACTAGACCAAAATTCTATTAATTTGACATTTGCCCTGGACCTTAATTACAATTATGGAATACTGAACACATGGAATCTTGGTTTAAGAGAAAGTTTTTCTTGAAGACACTACGGTTATTAACCTATGAAAGGATTATTAATTTTCAAACAGAATGACTGCGCATACCCTGATGGATCAGAGAAAGAAACTAAGGATTATGTAATTTAGGCCTACAGATATATTAAACATGACTATCTCAGACTCATTGATGTTTTTGTCAAACTATCAGAAAGAAACAGCAAATAGCAGTTTGCTTTTAGGAAACACGTTAGCTTCTTATACCCTAAAAGTCAGTGCAAGAATGCATTTTAGTGTTTTCTGAAGCAAAAGAAGGCTTTGCAAGGAAAAGTGTGAGAAAGGATGTTCAGAGTGAAAAAAGCCTTGAAAAGTGAAGCCACTTGCTGTTTCAAAAGCTGCACAGATACACTAATTTTGAAGTCATTAGGTCATCCATTTTTCAGTTACAACATATGCATTAATATGTTTTACTTAAAAAAATAGATAAAAAAAATTGGACAAACATTTTACAATCTCTGCCTCAGAGAGAAGTGAGCGTTGACATCAAGCAACTCAGCCCAATTGCAGCTTGCATAGATCAAAGCTGGAAAGTGTGTAATCATCTAATATGAGTGGATAAGAAGAATCACATAAAAGATCACAGAACACCAGAAACAAGACAGAAATGGGGGCAGAGAAATTGCTTTAAATCCTATATAATGAAAATTATGAAATGAGGTATGGTTTAGCAAAGTGTGTTACTGTATGTAGCAGCACTGAAACCTGTCAGGAATCTTATCTTTACCCAATCACAAACTCAAAATGTGTAGTTATGAAGGGGATGCCATGACTAAACTCAGGGACTAAACAAGGATTTCATTGCTTGTTTAAAACATGACAGCTTCCAGTGAAATAACTACAAAATAAAATCACATATTCTCAGAAGTACAATAACACATAAATAATGTAGCAATTGAACTTTTAGACTATAGTCAGTTTTTCTTACTACTTATGAGTAGCTAGTATTGAAGTAGTTACTTACTGTAAGACTTTCTGTTATCATTTCTATAAAATTTTTGCTAGTAATGACATGGGTTTTGTTACCTGAGCTTGATGCTGTTTGAGAGGTTAAATATGCACTAATACAAGTCTCATCATGAGGTTAAAATTTGTACTAATACAACTCAGTCATTGAAAGACAAAACATAGTTTCTGTATATTAATTTACAACTAAAGAACATGAACTTTTATTTTTAGATGTTTTTCTTCACTATATCTGTGCTATATCTGTAATGTGAAACACTTAACCTGGAATGTACCTGTTGATACAAAAATGAATAAAGACAGCATAGGTACACAAAGAAAAGAAACCATGAATAAAAATGTCTCCTCCAGCTCAATCAATTTTCAACACTTTTCTAAACCCCAGTCCCAGATGTCAAATGTTTTCCTTCACACTCCCAAGTTTTTACTGTTGTATTTAAAGAGTTCTTCTATTAGACATTGTTAGACATCCAGATCAATTTTTAATGACTTTATTTTCAGAGATACTGAGCACATCTTACTCCCAGTAGAGTATCAGTACACTCTTAGCAGTTCTGAGAATCACGTAATTTTGATAGATCTTACTGTAAGAGCAGATAACGAGGATGTTGCATGTATTGATTTCTAATCATAGATTTCAGTTTTCTCAGTTTCTCTCTCAAAAGGAATAAACATGTAGTTCCACTGAGGGCTGGACAGATGTAATACCTTATCAAGTCTGTGTTTCTTATTAGAAAAGAACAAACCAAATCAAAACAACTAGTCAAGATTTTAGAATTTCTACAGATTAGATTTAATTTCTATTCTGATGTAATAGTATGAGAAAATAAATACATCTTTTTAGAACAGGCTGCCCAGGGCAGTGGTGGATTCACCATCACTGGAGGTGTTTAAACAACATGTGAATATGGTGCTTAGGGACATGGTTTGTTGGTAACCTGTCAGTGCTAGGTTAATTATTGGACTCAATGATCTTAAAAGTCTCTTCCAATCAAAGAGATTCTGTGATTTAGAAGATCAGTTTTCCACTTTAAACAATATTGTACCCTTTGCTTTATTTTAGCCTATTTTTGAAGGTCCCATACTCTTACTGATATTTTTTTTCTTTCATGGGATATTTATAATCGACCACCTTTTTTTACATTTTGGAAAATTAATTTTATGCTATTGATATCGTTGCTATAGCGGTGCAGATAAAAGCAAGGCAAAATTCAAGAAGTGATTTTATATGTGTATGCCTATGTGCATATATATGTGATTGTCTTAGCAATATTCTATTGAGATATATCACAGTAATTATGTTGGTAGACGACTGCTAAGGTTACAAAGTTAGGTGCTTAGAAATACTAAACCAAATATCATTTGCGTAATCTAAAATGCTAACTTCTGTGTTCAGTTGCTTACTTTTTCCTCATACTCCTATTTTTATTCAATGTGTAGGATGGCTGTTACCCAGCAGTTAGTCCAGGCCAAGTGATAACAGAGGATGTGGTTATATAGTATTTCTCATCTGTGGTAGAAAATAGAATATACTTGAAGAATCAAGGGTTTGAAAGTATAAAGGATGAACACCTTGTTTCTTCGTTTCAAAGCTGCATTAATGTGCTATTAAGCACAATACGTTAATAAACTTGTAGATCAAACTGGTTGAATGTTCATTAATTTTTGGTGCTCAGATTTTCTTGGGTTTAACAAGGTGTTATCATGAGAAATCTGGGCATTCAGAAAATCGGCTGAAACCAGTGAGGTTTATAGGTAATCTATTGAAAACTGTGATGAGGAGCACTCAGAAGCCATCAACAAAACCAAATATCACAGATAAATAAAACAAACAAAGGAGGATAATTTGGCATTATTCCATGCATCAGTTCTCATTCTATGAAGTGGCTGTGGTATCTGATGAGGAACTTATAGGATGTTCTCTGAGTAGCTCATAGTCAAGTTGCCTCAGTGCACATCACATGGAGAAAAAAGTACTGATAAGGAAATAATTAACTCTGCCTTCAGAACAGGGTTGAGCTTCCTGAAATAAATAATACCTACAGCTCCACATTGAAAAGTGAAGCTCACAGACAATATGGATACACATAGTGAAATTCTTTCACTTTGTCCAGTAAGTAGAGCAGGAAATGGGTTTGGAGGTGGGAGAGGTGGGGAGAAAGTATAGGTCGTGGTATTGAAAATAGCCCAGTGCATACTTGGAATTATAGAATCAGAACAACTGAAGTTGGAAAAGACCATTAAGATCCTTTAAAAACATGCTACTTTAATTTAGATGCTGATATACAAGTCCTTAACTACGTGTTTAACTGCAGGCAGGAGTAAGTTAACATACAATTTTCAAAACTGTGGGAAATCTTAAGAAGTGTCTTCAGGTTTTTTGGGACATGATTCAGTGAAACAACTGGGTTTTATTTTGTCCCTAAGTGTGATTAAATAGATATTAAGTATGCAATCTCTTTTCTGATAAAAGGAATGGCTGTCTACACACATGATTTTACTCTTTTGCAGAATGATCTTTTCCAGCTTGTTTCAAAGATGGTGGCATCTAACTATGCTCTTAAGTGCTTTGCTGAATGAGAGCATGGCTGATGGAGAAAGTGTTCAGTAGTTTTAGATCAGGTCTTTAATGTAACATTCTTTTCTAACAACAAAGCTATAATGAATAAGAAAATACAGAACACAAGAAGAAAATTATAATGAAATAGATGATTTGTCTTTTCTGTCTTACATATAACTCTTAATGCAGGCAGAATCCGTATAGTGATGAAAGCTGTAATCAGTTTACATTCTTTCCTATTTAGTTTAAAGGTATGAGGTTCCCTTTCCTGTGTTATTTAAGGTCTCATAGTTTTAAGTACATCTTTTTATTCTTTAATTCACAGAGAGGTCTGTGTAGCACAAGGTTTTTAATTTTTTTTTAATTTTTTTTTTAATCATTTGGAAATTAGCTGTATGTCATGTAATTTATCTGTGGGTCACGGTCTAAAAACACAGCCTTTCCCTCTGATGTGATAATGTACTGCATAAGTAATGATGCACTTAGAGATGAAAGTGTGGTAAAGACAGTGAGCCTATAAATGTAGTTTCTAGTTCATAGCTGGCAGTGTAATTGAACATGCTGATGCTGTTGGGGAGCTAGGTTTAACTATGTCTGAGTTAGAACAACCTTCTTATGAAAAATAAGAGTATTTGTGGAGCTAGGATGATATTTGAACATATTTAATAACATATGCATATCCACACAATCAGATCTTGATAATTTAAAACATTCTGTGACCTCATAAGTCACCTTTTTGTCTTTTTTCTCTTCATGGGCTTCACGTTGGCTGACTGCCAGACACTCATCCAGCCACTCTCTCATTCCCTCTCTTTAAAAGGATAGGGGCTTTAAGTAAGATGGAAAAGCTTATAGGTTGAGATACAAACAAGGAGATCTCTTACCAATTACCATCACAGGCAAAACAGACTGAACTTGGGGAAGATTAATCTAATTTATTTCTAATTAAAAATAAAACTGAGAAAAAAGAATTCAAATTAAACCTCTACCTTCTGTCCATCCCCCCCTTCTTCCCAGACTTAACTTCTTCCTTCTCAAGTCCTCAACCTCCCCCGCCAGCTCCCCCTGCCTTCATCCCATTAGCAGATAAGATTAATCATTAACGGTGCTCTACCTTGTGTACACGGCAAATGAGCTTTCCCCTTTTCACTCTTGCTTATGCTTAGACAGCTTGCATTCCATTCAGGCTTAATTATATTGATCATTTTAATTACATAGATCGTCATTGTAGGATGGTTTAAAGCTTGTTTAAAATGATAATATTTTTTTCTCTGGCATCAGCAGCAGCAAACCATCCACAACAGGTTTAGGCATTTGTGCCAATGCTCCAGCAGTGCCGAGTCATTCCCCTTTCTCCCTGTACTTACCATTCTCCACCATGGAAGGTACAACACTGTCGAGTGTCAGAGGATGCTGAAAAGTGGAGCTGGGCACCTCAGAGAGAAGCAAAATGTGCTTGGGATTTTGCAGTTACGCTATGAGCAGGAACACTGATAGAGTCTGATTTCCAAAAAAAATTATAAGCATGTGTAATGGTTTCCTTTCTCAAAGAAGGAAGTCTAAAATAGCATTCCATAGAGTACTTTTGAAAGTAATTTTGAAAAAAACAAAAAAATTATGATGAATTTCTGTGGAAGGCAGGTAAATCCAGAATTTTGGGGGATTTATACGTTTATATGTAATTGCAGAATTCTGAAGGGAGGATTTTCAAGTGGTATGTTCCCAGATTTATCATTGTTTTCAGGAGGAAGTTTAAATACAATATGGATTTATTCTGGAAATTGAACAGTATAATTTTACATAAAAGATAGTAATATTTGTTGTCACTGACTTGGAATCAATGATAATTAACTTTTTCATGCAGTTCTATTGCATTCCTGTTGAATCTTTTCCCTGGAGAAGGCCATTGTTGTGTACATAGATGATGTTAAAAAAAATGAAGTAGCTAGTTAGGAGACATAAAAAAAAGGGAAGAACTCAGTTCTGAACAGAGTTGGAAACTATTTGAAATGTTGCTGTCAAAAAGTTACTCTAGCACAGAATTTATAATGTACTTGCATTCAGTGTCCTTATAGAAGCAACAAAAGCCAAGAAATCCAAGACGGTATGCATAATTTCAAAGAGTGAAGCTACATAAAAACAGCCCAGGGACTTTAATAAATGCAAAAGAAAGTTGGCGTGATTAAATTGCTGAGTCATAGAAAATACTTAATTCAAGATGATGTTCAAAAAAGTGAAATTGTGTGCTACTGAAGAAAATGAAAAGAGCAACAAACTCTAGCAGGTTAAATTTAAAAGACAGGCCAAAGAAAGACTTGGAGAACAACTTTCAAGTTGCATAAAAGCCATTAATAAATTATTTCCCAGAGGCAATGGAGGCGGGAAACCTGCACAGATATATGAAAAAAGAAGCTTCCTGAGAATATAAGGTCATAGCAGAAAAACTAAATTAATATTTTGCATCTACACTTGCTGCTGAATAAATTGAAAAAGTTATGATTCTTGACTTCTTACAAGGAGTGCCTCAGAGAACTGATTGTAATTTGGATGGTTGGTAGGAGGATTTACAAAACTTGCAAAGTGAACAGCAACAAATTACCATTATGCTTTTTTTCTCTCAAAATAGTGGAAGAGCGCTCCTCAGTTGCCGATAACTCAGTGATAAGGACACTTATCTGAGATACAGGAGACCTTGAATTCTCTCCTATGTCTGAGGCAATTTCAATTCATGAGGCTGCATGTTAGACACTTGGCTACAAGGCATTATGTCTTTTACATATTTAAATTGGATGAGCTCCATATGGCCAAATAAGAACATCTTTTTTTTCTTCCAATCACTGGCTAAATACTTTTGTCAAGTAGAGAAGCTCTGAGATGAAGAAATGAAGGAACACTACCTCAGGAAACCTAATAATCCTGTGATTTTAATACTCAACAAAGGGATAAGACATACATTCTTAATTCTGAGCACAGTTAGGCAGACTTGCATATGTCTGTTTTCCGGTGAGGACTCTTTGGCACTATGCTTCTGTATGATTTTCCCATGGATATGATGTTGATATTCAAAAACAAAGTCCTCATGAATACACAAACAAATCGCATGCTAATATCTTATGAAATAAAAGAGTACTCAACAGAGAAGAGTTTAAAAATTATTGACTACAATGTTATGAAAGGCCCCAGCATATCAACAGTATGACTTCATGCATGAAAAAATTGATATCATTCTGTAGAACTGACTAAAATCACAAATAATTTTTGGTAATGACCAAATGGTAATGACCAAATTCTCTGTAACAGACTTAATGTTAAAAACAACGTAACCCCTCTCCCATCATTTTAATGGCAACAAAATGAGAAAGAAAGTGTTTCTAATCTTTCATGTTACAAAGGAGATCTTTAATGAATTACCCATCTGAATTTCAAGAAGAATTACAAAAAGCAAGATGTTTTCCTAGGATACTACTATTACAGCTTTTATGTGGTAGAATGCCATCTGCCTAACAAGACTGAAAACTGCTGAAATTAAACAAATGCAGATGATAACTTTAGAAATTTGCATAATATATCAGAAAAAGAAAAATTGAAATACTCCAGTAATAAACAGATGCATCAGTACTAATTAAGGACTGATGGAATTATGAAGGTGTGAGGAAATCGCAAAACTTCTGTAGCAGACCATGTCACAGATATCCAAAATTTACATGCCGTTTGTACCCACATAACGCTTACAGCTTGTTATTTAAGTTAAATACTCTACCATGTCAAAATATTTCAGACTAGCATTGTGTGTACCTTCACAGGAATCTTCTGTCTTACACAATTTTGTTACAAGGGGTTTATTTTGCTTTCTTTTAGTAAAAAAAAAATCAGTAAAACAGTAGAGCATTAATTTTTTTAAAAAAATAATTTTAAAATACACTAGAGGAAAAATTTATATATTTTTAGCTACTTATACTGTCAAAAAATGCATCTTTCTCCAAAGCAACTTAGCTTTCATTCATTCTTTATATCTCAAGTTTCTGAATGCTTCTACAGAGAAGGTAGTGTAGTTCTGAAGGACTCATCACACATGATTTAAAGTTCACATTCAGCCTATTGGAAGTGATAAGTGAGAGCCAGGGCAACTACTACCCCAAAATACGCAACTGCTACACAGCTAGTCTTAATACTGTCTGTGATCTCTCAGCACAGCCTTTTGCCAGAAGAATTCATCTTTATAGGGAGAGTAAAAATTTGGTTTAATAAACAATCGACACCTTGCTTGATCCCCCAGCTCAATTATCCAGAGGTTATAGACAAGTTAAACCACTCCAAAACATATCATAGAATCATAGAATGGCTTGGGTTGGAAGGGACCTTAATCTATTTCCAAACCCCCTGCTATGGGCAGAGAAACCATCCACTAGGTATAACAATAATTATCAAGAAAAATAAATGTTTCAATGTACTTTCATGTGCCATATCCAGTAAAAGAATTCAAAGACCAAAAATGCAACTCAAGTAGGATATCAAGTTGAAGAGCACTTATTATAAAGCCAGCATAAGAAATCAAAAGATTTGAACTGAAACCAATTGAATTATTTAAAACACTCATTGACGGAAGTAGAGTGCAAAATTAATATGGAGATACCAACTGAATTATTCAAAACACTGTTATTGACAGAAGTAGAGTACAAAATGAATATGGAGATACAAAGATTTCATTATTTTTTCATAGGTAAAGTGCCCATTATTTAGTGGCCTTTGGTTCATAATATAAATCTGTGTGAAAGGAACTGAGAGGGTAACCCATCTACCATCAAGCAGTGTTTGCAAGGCAAAATATAATTATTCTGCAAAGATTATTCAGGTAGATACACAGAATCACTTATACATCCTAGAGTAAGGTAAATAGTGCAAAGGATGTTGCCATATAGTTCACAAATGTTATCACCCATGAGAGTGGAGGTCACTCCAGCTGACGAAGCCTGTTAAAACCCTAAACTGTCTAGTCGCAAACTTGACAACAAAACGTGAAATCGTACTTTAAACACTAAACATAAGGACTAGTGCCAAAAAGGCCCCTTTTTGTCAGTATCCTTCCCCAGTAGGAGGATTCCCTTAATCTGTCTGAATTTCCTCAAGAGGTACGTGACTCACTGTTACAGTGATGGCACAGATGTAACTGTAGCGGACTGACTATGTACATGATAGGCTTGACAATGCATAGGTGAAAAGCTTTGGAGAGCTTTTGCATAGCCAGAGTTGCTCTTCTTGAGCACCTTCTGTGTGCCTGCAATTAGGAGTCTGTCAGCTCATGGGAGTAAAAGGGAATTAAGTTTGAAATGTGTGAACTGAACCAGACCATATGGATTCCCCCAAAGTATATTCCTTAACAGAAACACAGCTTTCATCTTCCTTGGTAACAGAGAAACAAATACACTACTTCTATTAACACCTAGGAGCAGTATACAAAATATAACAATGACAATGCATAAGTAGTTCAACCAAAATTCAGCTTCAAAATCACTGTGAGTCTGAGCCATTGCTGTTCAGAAAGATCGCTTTTTTATATACCTATTATAAAACTTTTGTAGAACGTCCCAGTAATTTTTGAAGCATGAGTATAGGTTGATTCCATGTGACAATAGACACTTCTATACATGCAGAAACTGTTGAGATTTCATAGGTCTTTTTATAAATCTAATACATAGAAAGAAAAATAATTAAAGAAACTATAATTTTTTTTTATTACACATAAAGCAAATTAGATGAAATTCACAGAATAATTATCTTCTGCTTAACCAAGTCACTACAAATTAGAATAGCTTGTTTGTAAAGTAAATGCCTATGCAGTTCATCTGATTATACTAAAAGCTTATGATAAATTTCCCCGTACGTACATAAAATTTATGATATATTTATGCAATAAACTCTCATGTTATTATACTTCAAAAAGAACAGCCAGCCCAAAATCTCAAAATCCAAACAAAACTGGAGCTGTAGAATTACGCTGAAAAGGGAAAAGTTTACATTATATAATGGTACTGAAGATATGAGGAATACATAAACGCAGAATAAGTATTTCTTAAAAAGCTGATGAAGTACACATTTTTAAGTAGGACCCATTAGTTTGTAGACATCTATCAGTAGAGAAGCAGAAGCTATTACTTTTATTCATCTCTTTTAAATCAAAGCTCCCTAAATCTGCACTCCCGACTTTATGTAAAAAAAAATAAAAATAAATAAAATTGGACATATCAGTATATTTTATGTGAAAAATTCATTTTAACCAACATTGTTTTTAGCAATTTCTGTACTGACTGTATGTGGCAAAAGGAAATCTACATTCTGCCACCATTAGATGCATTAATAAGAACTGGTTTTGGTGAGGGATATAAAATTACTTAGTCTGTGAGTTAGTAATCTAAGAGTTAAAGAAGATTACTTATAAACAGGAGTATCAGAATTTGATTGCAAATTATACGCTTGCAAACCCAGTGTAAAATTCAAATGAACATGACTAAGGGAAAATATACTCTCAAATGTGTTCATGAATGAGCCTGAGGCATGTTTTTGTCACATGGGCTTATGTTACAAAATAGTAATTGTAATTCAATGTGATCATTTAAATTAGTTTTCAAGAAAAAAAAAATACCCTTTAAGGAAAGTTTAGGACAGTCTATTTGGGTGTATTGTGCTGTTTCTGACAGGTGATTGTCTACTCTGGATAAATGTTTGCATTAATGTTTGAAAGCACAATAAAATAGCTTATGTCTCACTGAAAAATGTGCTTTAATCATTGAACAAAATCTCAGAATAAAAATTAGATGTTCACATTAAGAAGTTCAATGGAGGTAATGGAGTGAAATAATGAAAGAAATAAAAGCGATAGAACTTAATCCTTTCCGAATCCCATTAAAAAAAAGCATATACAAAAGGATAAAAATCTATTTTTAAGTGATAGTTGGATCAGATTGCTTCATAAAATATAATCTTTAAACTGGGAAAACTGCAATTATACAATGAGATTAATAAACAACTTCTCTGTGCATGCTAATGCAGCAGAATGCATGCAAATTTATCTATTTTGCCAGAACTGATAATGGATTAGATATGAGTACTGAAGTTCTTCAGCTTGCCAAACCTCCCTATCTCACGTGCAAATTATGTCCATGATACTCTTTGCTTTCTTTTAGAGAAGGAAGTAAATGAAACATGGCTACTTAACACAAGATTGCTTTACTTGGAAGCTTATAACTGGAAGAAAAATATTAAATAATTCTTCATAGCGTCATCATCTACGACTCCCTCCTGCTACAAGCACCAACATATTGATGTCTGCGTTCTTGTTATGTGATGAATCATAATTTTTCAAGCCTTTGATGTTCACTTAATAAGACGGAACCAACAGAGAAACACTTGTGAAATGCCTGAAAGAAATCAGGGCACAGTCGATAGTCCAGCTGAAGCGCCCACTACATGGGTAACAAACAAGGAGAGTTGGAAACTGCTGTGCAGCTGGAAAGGTATGATCTAATCATTATTGCCTACATTTGATATGATGAATCACAGGATTGTAGTTGGATGGGGCTTTGGACAACCTGTTGTAGTTGAAGTTGTCCCTGCCTGTGGCAAGAGAGTTGAAACTAGATGATCCTTAAGAACCCTTTCAATCCAAACCACTCTGTGATTCTATATTAATTTTTTAAGAGACTGAGAGCAAACTGTAGCTCGTAATACAAAGGAGCATAGAGTAAATTTTCTCATTTCCCTTTCTAGACTTAAATGGTTACACCAATCTTACCACATCTGAGAAGCATACAGCATCCTAGGGCACTGCCGACCTGACATTGGACATTATATATTAGCATAGGTATAAATCAGTTTCCTTGCTGTCTCCATCTCTTCAGTGTCCGTGACTAGTCTGGGTACACAACATAGATGAGAACTGTAACAGGTTTTGAAAACTACAGCCTTAACCATCTTTCTGTTAGTGAGCTCTGAAGTGCATCAGTGTGCAGACCTAGACACAGCTAGCCCCTTCTTGGTTGTCTGCAGTTTCAGGAGTAAGATCTGTGATGTCATTAATTCTTTTCGATTCTATGTTTCTTAAAGATAACCCTCATCAAGATTCAGCTTCCTGTTGACAGTAACTCACTCACATAAATAACCTTTCCAGGATTTAACTAGAGGTGTTAGTGCGAAACGCCTTTTGTTCAGTCCCAATTTTAGTGAAGGTATTTATTTCTTATAAAGGGGAAGCCTACTCTCCATTGCAAATGAATAAAATGAGATGACTGGATAGATGCTGATGAAGTAGTCCTTGCATATTTTGCAAGTCCTGAGAACATTAACATTCAAAGGACTCCCATTGATTCCCTGGCAATCCCCTTGAGATGTAAAATGCCACCTTCAGAAAACTGAAGATGTTTTTAATCAGTTCTTTTTTGTTGTGCATTAATTTTCAGGTTGATAATAAACAAAGTTAAGGTGAACTTAAAAATGGAAACATGAAGAAAGGTCAGAAATCAGCTGGACATAAATTTTTGCCTACTTTCAGTTTTTTTCAAGTGTATAACCTTAAATTCCAACAAGTTATTACAATGTAAAACAATACTATTTGGAAAAAAAAAAGAAAGATAAAAAAGGCTTAAATAGTCCAAACAAAAACAGAGGGAGAGACAGAGTGGCAGAAAGAAAAGGTGGAAGTTCTTCTGCTATGGTGTCATACAGACAACCCATTCACATATACGTCTCACATTAAACGTGAATCCAAAAAGACTTTTTTTTAATATAAATCTCAAAAGTTATATGAGCAAAAATTAGATAATTGGGAGGTCTTTAATTTTTTTTGAGTCTGATGAATGTCTGAAATTTGGTTATAGTATTAAACAGAATATTCTAAAACTCATATTTTTGTCCTCTCTAGGATGTGGAAATAGGTAATTCTTCAAAGCTTAATAGAACATTTCCTAGAATACATACAACATTTTTTAAACTATAAAAGTTTGGTGTTCTGGGGGGTTTGCGGTTGATTTTTGGTTTGGTTTTTTTTTCACATAAAACTGAAAAATAATTTGAGCCACCTAATGCCTTATCAGATCAGTTTATTTCATTGTTGATGATTGTGTTATACAAAGTATTTTTGGAAAAGCTATTTTATTATTATGTTTTGTATACTTGAAAAGCTATTTTATTATTGTGTTTTGTATACTATTATTTTTATTTTATGTTCTATTTTATTATTATGTTTATTTTCTTCAGTGATGAGCTGTTGTATCTTTTTATTTCTCCTTCTGCCTGAGTTTATAGCTGTTATATCGTTAGACAATTGACAGAAATCCGACATAGGTGATCTTACTAGTTGGTTTTCATTATTTAAATTTACTATTCTGATATTTAACTCAGTACAGTAATTTTAGAAGGATAAGTGAAACACGATGTAAAAAACTAAGCTAATTTTTGTATTGGTATTGCATTAATGCAACTGATTTTATTGTTTCTCCAATGCAATTGCTTGTTACAAAGAAAGACACTCTTCCATTTTTTCATTGATTTTCTAAAGATCACCTGACTGTAATCCTCTGTATTTTGTGTCTAATAAATTTGTCAGATATTGAACTGTTAATTTAGCTGGTGGATAGGCCACGTTTTTCTCTCCCTTCTGTTGTGATCACATCACGCAAAAGATGATAACTAAAAACGCTGAGAAAAATCTAAAGCAGGATTAGATGGTTCAATTTGAATCAGGTCATTTTCCTATCACAGAAGAGCCACTTTTATCATGTTTAAA
Source organism: Apaloderma vittatum (assembly GCF_000703405.1). NCBI lineage: Eukaryota > Metazoa > Chordata > Aves > Trogoniformes > Trogonidae > Apaloderma > Apaloderma vittatum. Next base: position 71,339 of record NW_009723252.1, read on the forward strand.
GTTTCTTTTCCCATTTAAGAGTACAGCTGACTCTTCCAATTTTAGTCACCCTTTCATCTTTAGCCATTTTAATTTTCCTACTCCAGTTTGATCTCACTCTACCTTATGTTTTCAGTGTAAAACCAGCTTTTGCAGGGATGAATTCTCTAATTTACAATTTCTTTCTCTTTTTGCATCTTCAGTTCACCTTTCCTGTGAAGCTTCATTAACCTTATTTTTTTTTGAGATGTTTCCAATTAATTATTAGACACTTTAGACTCAATGAAATTGTTCAGTTTTCCTACTCCCTGACCACTTCAAGTGGGAATATCGGCAATATTAAGAAATCTATTTTGGGTGAAAAAATAAGTTCTTTCTCAGAAGGAGACGTAGTCTTTAGAGAAGGAGAATGAACTATCAAAGAGGAAAAGGCTGAAAGGAAAGGCTTCACAAATACCATCAAAGAATTTCTCAACAACTATGCTAGAAAGGTAGTGGTGAGGACGTAAATGTAACACTGGAGCGCAGAAGCAATGAAGCAAAACTACTGTCTAAAATCTCTGTATGTCATGTCCTGTCCCAATATAGTCATAGAAGTTGAAATTAAGCTTGATGGCACACAGTTTGAAGTAAAACAGGTTTAGGTACATGTATGCACAGTTTTATGTATAAAGTGCTAATAAGGCAGATTTGGTGCTCTATTTATGTGTATATGTATATTGTACATGCACACACTTGCACAGACACACAAACATGTATATTTTAAATGTACCTGTCTTTTTCGGTTGGCAGTGAAGTTTAAATTAACTGTTGGGAACAGAAGATGGATGACAAGTGGGAACAAAAATGACGTACAGCTTTAATGGACTGGTTTGTATAAGTTATTTACAATATTTCTGAAAATTGCTGCTTTTTACACATCCTAATTTTAGACATATATGCATCCACTTGCCTGTTTGCTCTGCTGTAGAATGCAAGGATGTCTCAAGATGACAGTTAACGTAATGTTTATTAGTGTCTTTCCTTCCTAAAACATTTCTTAGACTGTGCTAGACTAAGCTGATAACTGACACATAATAGTGGGCACTAGAAGTATACTAAAGCTATAGTAAACAGGACGGTATCATCAAAGGTTCCTGCCAATTGTGAATCCTCAGGAGCTCTAGCTAGTAAATCAAGGACTTGATTTGTAAAAAGGGTGAAATTTGCGCTAATAGTATTTTAGGAAATGCTCAGTGCATACTTCTTCACTTCAAAATGTATTACCCTTTAAAATGAGAATAATATAGTTTAACTTGCATTTAATACAGTTTAGTCTTCATTTCAGTAGGCTTTTAAATTACATTAAGCTAATGTATTTCTATTAATATGACCCAGAAGCAATTAGGATGGAACTCCTGCTGCATAGCACACTCAGATATTGAAAAATCAGGTTACATATGCCTCTGTAACTGGCATTTTCATTTATATTTGGACAATAGGCTGTAAATGCATCTGTGACCTGTAAGTTTTGCTGCAATTACTATTATTTTTTAAAAGTTATCTCAATGCCTATGGATTTGAAAGATTTTTTTATTATTAAGCATTTAAGAACTGAACTCTTTAAAAGATATATTTGTTGATCAATGAGGAAAGAAGCAAGATTTCTTATGAGTATAATGTCACAAACTGAAATGTGAAGGCAGGAGACCTGGCCAGAAAAAAACCTTATGAAATTCAATAACGCAAGTATAGGGTACTGTGTTTAGGGAGGAATAACCCCATGTATCAGTACAGGTTGCGGGCTGAGCTCCTGGAAAGCAGCTCTATGAAGGAGACCTGGAAGTCCTGGTGGACAACAGGATGACCATGAGCCAGCAACGGGCCCTTGGGGCCAAGAAAGCCAGTGGCATGCTGGGATGCATCAAAAAGAGTGAGCCAACAGGCGGTGGGAGATTGTCTCACCCCTCTACTCTGCCCTGGTGAGGCTACATTTGCAGTATTGTGTTCAATTCTGGGCTCCCCGGTTCAAGTACAGGGAACTGCTGGAGAGCATACAGCAAAGGGCTACAAAGATGATTGGGGGACTAAACATCTCTCTTATGATGAAAGGCTGAGGGATTTGGGGCTTTTTAGTCTGGAGAAGACTGAGGAGGGGTCTTACCAATGCTTATAAATACTTAAAAGTTGAGTGTCAAGAGGATGGGGCCAGTGTTTTTTCAGTGGTAACCAGTGACAGGACAAGAAGTAATGGACACAAACGTGAGCATAGGAAGTACCATCTAAACACGAGGAATTTATGTACTTTGATGGTTACAGAGCACTGGGACAGGCTGCCCAGAGAAGAGGTGGGGTCTCATCTCTGGAGACATTCACAACCCACCTGGACACCATCCTGTGCAAACTGCTCTAGGTGAACCTGCTCTGGCAGAGGAATTGGACTAGAAGTTCTCCGTAAGTCCCTTCCAACCTCTAACATGTGATTCTCTTATTCTGTGGAAGTTGTCCTGATTTCTGAAAATTGGAAACATTATTACTTTGATTCAGTCTCCTGCAGTTGCTTTCTCAGCTTTCAGATATCTTTCCTCAAACATGTCTCACTTAACATACATGTTTAATTCTGAAAGCAGTTTGTAGATGTGAAGTATCAGGTGGTCCTTATAAAGCACTGAATATAGAAATGTTACCTTGATTGAAGTTTTGTTTAAAAACCCTGAATATAAAAACCACCCCTCAAAAAAAAAAAAAGCTCAAGTATTTAGAGAGTGAAGCACTATCTACATAAAAAAAAAAAAAAAAAAAAAAAATCTCATCCTGTTCAAGTTTCCAGAGATGACAGATTTGAAAATAGCTTTCTGTTGTCTATATGAAACATGTTCTAGGTAATGGACAGATGCTAATTTAGTATGGCAGATCGTAGTGAATGAGAAATGAACTCAGAATACCTTTTAGATACATTTTCAAGAGTGTTGCAATTGAACTATACCTTAAAAAGCACAGAGAATATGTGTGTGAAGCTTATCTTAATATTGTGGAAAATAAAGAAAGCTTTAACTGAGAGTCTCACAGTACGCAATATTTTCTGAGCACTAAATTAATATTTGGCTATGTGAAAAAAAAAAAAAGACTAGTACTTGCCACTCACTCTGCACTATTGAGACTTATTCTGAATAATCCACTTCATGTTCAGCATTACTGGTAGCTCCTTTTCTATTACAAGAACAAACAAAACCACTGACGTACATAGTTATTAAAGAATGTGAAATTGCAATTTAGCAGAAAGATGATGTTCATGGCAGTCATTAATTCCCATTTTTTTTGTCTTTTATATGTAGCTTTTGTAGTAGGTGGAAAGCTGAGAGGAGGAAGATTGTAGTAAAAAGCAGCGAATAGATTATTTTGGGAAGTGAGTTTAACTGAATGGTGCCATGCTGGGGCAGCTGTGACATCACTTGTGTTTTATTAAGCAGTGTTCTGTTTTAATCCCAGCTGTGACAGTATTCATTCTTTTCAAGACATATACTGAGAACTGGTTTATTTTTCTGGGTGCATCTGCACACCATGAAACGTCTATTTAAATTTAGTCAAAGTTTTAACTAAAAACATGAATTGCATTTTACATTCAGTCATTAGTGCAATTGCACATTGTCCAGTAGCAATGGCATTTTGCACTTGAAAGAAACGTATCTTGAAGTAAAAATTGAAGGCAAGCATCTTGACAGTCATTCAACTTCATGCTTTAAATTTTTAAAAAACTATAAATATATACTATTTTTATATATAAATTCATAGCTTTATTATATGTATTTAAAGATGCAAGAATTAAGAAATACCAACTGAACAAATTCCAGCTGTACTAAATTTATTTCAGAGTATTCAACATTTTATGTAAAGCTTAACAACTTTGTATTCACAGAAAAATTGAGTTGTGACCTAGTCTTCATTTAATCCACCTATTTACAACCAAAATCTGCAGTGAACACCAGTAATGATAGAACTAGCTACAAAGCAATATTGAAAAATAAGCAGCAGGAACTCTGTGGTATCAAGTGTCTTACACTTTATGCAATTTCAGGTTAAATCCTACTGTATTATGTACTATAAACAATTCAGTGAAAATTACTCTTGGCGGGTTTTTTATTGAATGAGTGTATTTGTGGTGGTGCATGCTATTTTATGGATATCACCAGATAAATATTTAAACATGATAACACAATATGATATGTCAAGATAAAAAAAAATCATGGATAATCTGGAAAAGAAAAAATGAAATTAGTTCAATTTCACTTCTCTTGGCAGTATAATACTGAGGCAGTATTATTTCAGTGGAACATACAGCTATTGCATTCACTCCATGTGTGTAAAACTGCTTAATTACAACTAGTCACTCTGTAGTTTATATATAAGTTATACTATAAATGTTTACTTTTTATGGTTCAATACAGGTAAATTCTCATGCAAGGCAATCAAAATGTTCTATGATTTTATGTCTGCATAATTTTTTGAAAAATAGCATAGGTTTTTGCAACTGATTTGTTGATATTAGGATTGGAATGGGAAAAAAACCTGTAGAACATCTTTGCAGCTTAATGGCTCATACTTACAGACAGTGCTGCCAATGGACTTAAGTACTTGAATTCATAAATTGTGACTCTTTCATTGTAAATACAATTCTGAATATAAATTCATTAGACTTAATGCTGTAAGTATTGGCAGTTTTTATTGAGCCAAAAAAATGCGGCAGTAATAATGCTGCTTATAAGTATAAATACATGGTTAGGTTAATATTTTATCAACATGTATGTCGTTTAGTCAAAAATACTTGTTACTATTTTATATCCATAGCATACTTCATATTATAAAAAGGTGGTAAAATCCTATGCCAAGCTTAGAAATTTAACTTGTTGAAATGTTTTTGGAATGATATTTCTTAACAGTCTTTCTTCCACAATACGGGGACTTGTAATTAACTGATGATAATACAAGGGAAACACTGAAACAAGGAATTCTCTATGTCGGAATAAAACAAACTCATTAAGTGTAATGACCTCTTTTCCCATTCAAGAAAGTGTACATTAGGGTAGGTGCTTTTTGCTAAATAATTCAGTTACTCTTTTTGTTTTTCTCTCTTTAAGCATTTACTTAAGGATATATTGTTCTGTCACGACTTTTGGTGTGTTTTTTTTTGTTTTGTTTTTGCAAGTGCTCTTTGTAACAGAAGACCACATGTAGAATCATTACAGAAATTGACCAAAAAAAAAAAAAAAAAAGTGCAGCTGGTGATTTAGAAGTAAAACTGAGTTAGAGTGTTTCGACTTGTTTACTCAAGCACTTTTGACCAAAAAAATTAAAAAAGAAGAAAAAGATGTCATACATACACCTTGCTCTATTTCCCCAATAAGTAACGCATGGTAAAAGTTCATACTGTGTGAACGTACTGTTTAATAGTGTTAAAAATTGAAATCCTTTTGCAGTGAAATTATTTCCTGTTGGTGTTTTTTCTAGATAAATTTTCACTGGCAACTGAAGACAAGATTATAACTACGACTCCTGTGACCAAAAAAAAGCCCAAATGAAACAATAACAACAACAATAAAGTCCAAACATTGACTTCTACTCTTTTCATGTTAAATTTCTCCAGACCTTGATGCAAAATCTTCAGTGTGATAATTGCAAAATATGCTATAGTGCAGTTCTGTACTCTGAACTGTTCTGTTATCTGAACAGTATTTACAGAAACATAATTTTAATGATTAATGCATAAGTCTGGCTGAAGTAAGACTTCAGGCTTTCCTTGGAGACTGTGGTCGTATTGTGCCAGCTTTATCTGGAGCTGTGCTGAGAGTTATACAAGAAGAACCATTGGTTAACTCCTTTATACCAACAGATTTTTAACATGGGTATTTTATATCCTTTCCTCTGTCCTTGTTTGACAAATTATTGTACATGTTCTCAATTACCCTTAGCTGTACTTCAACCCTCCAAAATTTTAGTGTGTATTTTTCTTGACTGTGTTAAGTGCATGCAGCCCATCTTTCACCACCTTAATTACCATCCCCTAATTGCAATCCACACAGCTCTTCAATCATAATTTCTTCACTGTCTCTTCTCTTTTCCTATTATCTTCTTCTTTCACCCTTATTAAGCTGAAAACTAACTTGCCTCTTCATATTATCTTCGTGCACCCATTTCTGTGTCTTATCCTGTCTAGTATCCTCTTTGCTATTTTTGTTACCGTCTATATAAACCTGAAGTAATTCATCTGCTTCTATTATAATTATTCTCCTGAGAACATTTAGGTACGTTTCCTCATTTATGAAAATCTCTGTGTTACCAACACTAGTCATTCTGTGGAATTCCCGAGTCAAAGTACCTAACTTAGACAATAATGAATGCAATAATGAGATGATGTGTAAATAAAAGTCCATAGATCCTTTATTGAGAATAAATGTAGGTATCAGGAGAAAAGATGGTAAAGTAACAAATATTATATTTTTTATTATTATTTTTTTCCAAAATTTGGAACTACAGATGTCCATAGGAAGAGCATTTATAATAAATAACTTCTTGGTGAAACAAATGTGTTACCAAGACATGTTTCCATCTTATATGTTTATATACATGTAGACCACCTTCCATCCTGTCTTCTGTTCTCTCATTTGTTCCTACCTGCCTCTTTTCTCTCTCCCCTTACTCCCTCGCCACCCCTCCCCAAACCAGAACGAAAACTAAAACATAAAAAATGGAAATATTTCAGTCTTCATTTTCTCAGAAGTGAAAGTGGTTCAAAGACATGGTTGTTCTTGTCATGCTGTGTCAAGAAAAGTCTGAGAGATCTGTGATCTGTGGGATTTTCTGACAGTCTTCTACCAGGTATAAGAGGAGAGGGGAGCAAAGCTATTTCTAGTTTAAGAAAAAGAAGTTGTTCCCAATGGTGAAGTAAACGCACACTTGTTTCACCAGGCCACCAGTCATTGAATGACTGTCCATACTCAACAGTCAGCTTCTAGATGCTGGTATGCAGCTGAGTCCATTCAAAGGGGAAGAAGGAAATCATATAGATCATAACACCCATCCAGGGGATTTGCACCCTGATGAAGAGGTGAATCCTGCAAGGCGAGGTCAGATTTCCTCCTGTCTTGTCCTGGGCCCCAACAGTGGCTTATTCTACGCTGGTACAAAAGGCCTATCCTGCTGAGTGTTCAGCTTTCTGATATTTGTGCCTGGCTTGGGGATGAATCACAAAGACAGTGTCAGAACTTCTCTCAAATTGTGCCAGAAACCCAGTTTCCAAATCTCAGCCAGTTAGAACCAGCTTGCTCAAAACTGATATTGGATTCTGGGCATGTAGGAGAAATTCAAGTTCCCCAGGGCACTTGTACCAGACTGTGTTTCATAGATACTGTATATGTAGGATCTCCCCTTCTCCAATATGAGACATTACATTACTCAAAGGCCTTTCCCACTGCTCTGGGGATAATTCTTGACTTCCTCTTCACTCAGGCAAGACTGATAAGACATTGATATTTCCATAGGGCATCTCAGTCATCTTTCTCAATCCCCGTTCAGTCCCTGTGTGTTGCCTGATCTAGTTGAGAGGTGTCCCTGCCCACGACAGGGAGGTTGAATTAAATAAATGATCTCTAAGGTCCTTTCCAGTGTAGGCCATTCCATGATTCTATGATTCTTTGGCAGCCCTCTCCTCCACATTACTTAATCCAGTCTCATTAAATCCTCTCTTTGCCATAATTTCTTTGGCAGCTCAGCCTTCTCGTGCTGCCCCTGCAACTGTAGTCTCTCTGCCATAGTGAGAAGGAAAGCATAAAGGATATTTAGCAGATGATGAATCATCCTATTCATAGTTCTTATTCAAACAGTCGTTCCTGGAGATGGTCAACAAAGGAACGAGTCTGTGTCTGCACTCCTTGCAGAAATCTTTGCCCTTGAGAGTCAGAGGTCTGTGGAGAGGCTGTTGTACAAGCAACAGAGTAGTTCATTGTGTCTTCACAGATCTTTAAGTCTTTTCATCTCTTCACATATTTTTCTGGGGATAAAGAAACTTCTGCACTGCTCTTCCCATCCAATCTCCTCCCTGCTGTATGAGAAATTGGAAAGAGAAGATAGTCAAGCCATCTGTCCTGTGTCTGCCCTGGAACACAGAAGGTAAAGCCAAAAAAAAGGACATTATGCTAAGGCAACAAATAAATAATGATTCTGATTGGAACAGATAACAGTATTTTCCATTTCTAGAGGACTGTTGAGTTGCCTAGATGGAAAAATGTCAGAGATATTTCAGATTGCATGAGTTATAATTTCCTGAAGAGACTCTGTGATTTACATCAAGATTTGATTTACTTCTGGAGCCACTGTTACTGTGTGTGTGTGTGTCTGTGTGAAAAGGGCACTGCAGCCAACTGATTATTCAGCTCTGCTGGAGAAGCTCTGTGCTGGACCATTGTGGAAAAGCATTGCCTCTCCACACCCTCCTCCTACAGCTGTCTTAAGAACTGCTTTTGGGCTTTGAACTTCAGGAGGGCTTTGGAAAGGTTGTCTCAGTCCTCGCACAGAAGTATACGAGGTCCCTGCGGCTGTTCTGACCACAGTTGGCTAGGAATTGTTAATGCATGCATAGTATTGATGTACGGTGTGCGTGTCATGAAAGGAGTACCCCATAATCACTTCTGGTGGGTGTGAAATGAACCGTTTTCTGGCCTCTGCTTACTATTATGGGTTTCCATGCAGAGAGATGGAGCTGAAGATCTCCCTTGATGCTCTGTGATCCCACAACTATAGAATGGCAGCCTTTGAGATAGGTCCAAGCTGGCAGAGTGAATCAGCAATGTCCATCAACATTGTGAGAACAATTGGTCTGCATGGTATTGCACACCTCAGTAGTCACTTGATGAGAGGGAAGTCTGCTGCAAGTGGGTTGGTAAATCTTCAGCAATCAGGAGACATCTGCTTTCTTCTTTGCTGTTATTTATGCCATGAACTTTTTGTAGCAGTGTTGTGAGTGGGTATACACCTTTTTGCAGGATGTTTCAAATGCAGTCCTGTGCACGTGGAATTAATTCTCATGTTGCTGGTCTTCTAAACCAACAAGGCAATACAGTTTCAATAGTCATTTCTGCGCATAACAGTATTTTCAAATTGTATTTTAGTTGACTGTTTTAGAGTTGCCCTAGGAAAATTGTTATATCTCATCCTCAGACTCCAAAATACAGTAGCTATTTTAGCTTTTGATCTATTGCATGTGTAAACTGATGCAGTTTGACCTCATACATAAATCTGTCCTGGTAGAATTCCCTTTATTTGACTCTGCTCCCATGAAAGCTCTTAGATAATTCTTTGAATTCACATTTCTTGTTATATTTATGCACAGCATGTGGAAGATGTGCTAAATACACTTGAATACTAAATAGGTGATCATAATTAAACTTTTATCAACTATTCAGGTGCTAGCTATTAATTGCACCAGTTTTATTCCACTGTGACACCACTGGAAGTGACGATATTCTGAGTGTTTATTTTGTTACATTTGAGTAAGTCTAGGTAAGCCATACAATTTTGGAATATCTTTAAAAGTTCAGACATTGAACCAATCAAATAGATGTGAGAATAATTCAGTCGGTCACTTGTTGCTTTGCTTTATTTTCTTAATCAAGCAGAATTAGTAGTTTAGAAAGTGCATTGCACTTACTCTGAATCTACTTAATGGTAGATTACTTACTACAAAACTTACTCCTTCAGGCCTACAATCACTCCTGTATCTACTATGAATTCCCTTATCTGCTATGATTTTCATTGTGGTTAGAACACAGTAGAACCTTTATGACCAGGAAATAAAGCAATGACAATAAAAATGTGCTACAAATCTGCCAGTAATGGCTGATCTCAAGTGTTTGAGAGTATTTGAGTATTAGATGGGACTGACAAGGGAGGTTTTAATACGAGCATGGATTCGAGCTGTCTTGGTAGCTGAGAGGCCCTAATGTGTTCACACAGCCTGTATGAAAAAAGTTGTAAGGAAAGTCAAGTGATTACAAAATTCATATTTTCTGTATACTAAATTTCCCAGCTTGTGGGATGTGTAATACACATTTCCGAGAACCAGTTTAGAAACCAGAATCTTAGATATTTCATGCTTAAATATATTCCTCTTTACAAGACTAGATTTTTACTAGCTAGAGGAGTAAGAAATGTTTCCAGTAGAAGAACCATCATGCTTCTAACAGTGACTGACACTATTTTGGTTTTATTGCTAACTATTCACAGATAAAAGCCCTTGATATTCTGAATGAAAACATAGTAGTTTTATCCCAACATGTTATAATCTATTTTTGCATATATTAGTTTTACTAAGAGCTGCAAGACATAAAGTAATTATACAAGAAATTATAACTGCAGTGAAGAAGGGGTTGAAAGATCAGAATGGATTATCATTAACACAGCACAGTTCATTTCATGAGCAATACTGTCCAATAGTAACTTACTTGTGCCAACTGGTTTCATAACCATTTGCTCATCTTTTTTTACTTCTCAAAAAAATTTCTTACATTAACCCAGCCTAAGTTCCATTTGTTGTTTTTTTTTTCTCATTTGTAGGATGTATATATATGTGAATGCACACAAATATATGTGTATATATCTACATACATATGGAGCTACCACTCACTACCCTTTCTACTGTTTCAAAAGCTATACGATTTTTTTATTTTAGAAGTGAGATCTGCCAAGACGACTTTTCAGATGTGGATAGATAGTAAGCAGAAAGATGAAACTTGGATATACATCCCTATAGCTCATTTGTCAGGTAGAAAATGGAACTTTTAAGTCAGAATCATAGGCGTCTTTCTCTGAGTAAAAGTGTAAGTACCAGGACTGAAACCCCGTGTCCCAAGTCATTTACCCTGACTCATATTCATTGTCGTGGAGTCATGATACTATAGTGTAATACCAAGGTGCCAGGAGAATATGTGTGCCTACGTGTAAATCTCTTTCATAGAGCTTTTCTGTGATTCTTAAATACAAATCAGTACATGCTTCATGCAAAAGCTGTTACTGGCATTCTACAAGACATTTTTTTGTAAACTAGTCTTATACTTATTTTTAGTATAGGAAAATAATTAAATTTAACAATATTTTTGGTGTATATGCAATGTGCCTCCTCGTTTGAAATGGCATAAAGTCATTCGTACAAAATGGGAAATGGTTTCAGTGCATGAATGACAGCCGTAAGATTGCTTTTCCTATAAAAACTGAAGCTGTAAAACCTATGTTCAATTTAAAAACAGAGAAAAGAGATTTTAAAAACACAGCACATGTATTCCAAATTCATTCTGACTTAGGATATAACATTTCTGGTTCTAACTGTGCCTTTTTAAAGACTTTATTTTAGTGTAGTCTCAATGAAATAGAGTCAACGAAAAAAGATAAGTGTCAGGTGGTCCTAGTACAAGGATAATTCCTCTGTATGCTGCTGTTGTATCTCTGGAGGCTGCAGACTATTAAACTGCACTGATTATACCTGTTACCCTAATGCATTATTCATTAAATTGGCACCACAGCATCTTCAAACAGTCTGTCATTTTCCATTACTTTCCATCAAAGAAACCATGTGCTGTTCTCACAGTATATTGATACCAGAGCATATACAAAGCAGACAGTCACACGAAAGGACTATCTGCTTTCAGTTGAGCTTTTCAAATAGTTATTATTAAACACCACTTTTAATGGCCTATTTGATTATTCAGTGCTTCAACGAGGAAAATGATTGATGACTGCTCTGTCTATGGTGAAAATGATTGAATTCTCGTAAACAGCTTGCCATTCAATGGAACTGCACTACGAGATATTTTATCAAGGATGCTGTACATTGGATTTTGTTTTGAGGCTTTGTTCCTCAACCAACTCTCAATTACAGTTTGAATATCTAAGCAGTAGTGTTTCATTATGAGAAATCAGTTTGTTGCCCACCCCATTGTATGTGGAGTAAATCATGGTTTTAACCAACAAAATTTTTTTCAAGATTACTTTTAAGTTAATCAACAATAATCTGATTCTGTGCACTAGAGGATAAACTTTCCAGAAAATTTTGTGAAATTCTGTGTACGCAATAGTTGATTAAGGAAAAAAGGTATCTAATGGGACGGTGTAACAATTTACCCTATTCTTAGACATATTTGATAATTCTATTAACCTATCAATTTCTAAACAATGCTTTTGTAGACAGTTTCTTATAGTGTTATTTTTTTACATCATAAATAACTTAATTATTAAGACTGCTATTAATTGAAATATTGGGGTTTGACTGATATTTTTTAACTGTTTTTTAGTCAGCGTTGAAATCCATTGACATCCAAGTCATTAGTTAGTGATGTCAGGTTAATTATGGTCTTAAGAGTTTTTTCCAACCAAAATAATTCCATGATTCTGCGATCAATCACATCAAGATGTTCCATTGTGTTCACAAACTAACCCTTTATACAGCATATAAAGATTTTACAGGGTTAAGGCAAAGAGGCATCACATTCAGATGTACAGAAGAAAATCAAAATGGATAGTGTTGGCTCGATTTTTCAAAGTTCTTTTTATCCTTTGTTACCTCTAAACGAAAATCAATGTTCTTTTTTATTCTTTTGTTACTTGTAAATTAAAACTAAACTAAAAATTCAAGGTCTGAGTCACCATTTGTCCACACACAGGACTACTGGAAACATTTGAGGTGAATTCAGTAGAAATACATTTACATAGAATCTATGAGACTGAGTTTGGTCCTGTATTTCTAGACTAATCCCTGCTGTTAAGATGACCTTCAAGGCACAGACCCTCTTGCCGTTATCACAGGGGGGTTCTGTGTGTTCTATTCCGAACACACACCAAACAAGTAGAGGTAATAGCAGAGAAATGCACTTCAGCTACATCTGGATGAAGTTAAAAACAACCTGAGCAATCTGTTACGTTAGATTGGTTGTATTCTCATATTTAGTACAATCTATATTCAAGGTATCCATTTTTCTCGCATCACTTTACCCTTAATGGATTTCTCAGGGATACAAATCTGTGTCTACTGGAAGGAGGCCGTGCTAGCATTCAGTACTGCTCTCTGCAGATTTAGGATACAGAGGGACTGGTTTTACCTGAAGTAATCATAGAAAAATAGAATCGTTTAGGTTAGCCTAACACTGCCAAGCCCACCACTAAACCGTATCCCTAAGCACCACATCTACACATCTTTTAAATACCTAGTGACTCAACCACTTCCCTGGGCAACCTGTTCTAATGCTTGATAACTCTTGAGGTGAAGAAATTTTTTCCTAATGCCCAGTCTAAACCTTCCCTGGTGCAGCTTGAGGCCATTTTCTCTCGTATTGTTGCTTGTTTCTTGGGAGAAGAGACAGATCCCCACCTTGCTTTCAGGTAGTTGTAGGGAGCGACAAGGTCTCCCCAAAGCATCCTTTTCTCCAGGCTGAATAACCCCAGGTCCCTTGTCTGCGCTTCTTAAGAGATGTTCTTGAGACTCTTCACCAGCTTCATCGCCCTTCTTTGGGCACTCTCCAGCCCCTCATTGTCTTCCCTGTAGTGAGGGGCACCATATTCAGGGTGCAGCTTCACCAGTGCTGGCTCAGAACTGAACCCAGTATTCAAGGTGCAGCTTTACCAGTGCTGGGTACAGGCCTAACTGATTCACATTCACATGAGTCATAGAGTCACACCTCCTACTTTCTGCTTCCAGTAATGAGGGATCTCAGCCTTTCTGTAAACCTCCTGAAAGCAAGTAAATTTCATTTAGGATTACCTTGAAGTAAAAATTTAAATCCCATCTAGGTCAGAAAAGCAGATGTGTATAAGGGTTCACTGTGCACCAATGGGCTTTACAACATCTTTCCTACTCCCAGGGATGGGATGTGGGTGGTAAGGACCAGCTCTCTTCTAGTGTGACCTGGGACCAAAGCCTGGGCTCAGCCTTCATGGGCCTCTCCTTCTTCCATGGGGGCCGCACTGGAGCTCAGACCCTTTGCCCCAGTCTGTACTGTAGGGTTGCTGATGCCATGACATCTCCTGTCTGGCCTAGATCCCTGCCTGCTGCCTTGTCTAGGTCTGGTTTTGTCCCCATCCCTGTTCCTCTGGTCCTTCCCAGCAAGCCAATGGCCTTTCTGACCCTGGTTACTCTCACTTATCTTTCTGTGCTGTCCTTGCTCAAAAACTGTGGGATTGGCCTTTCCTCATGGGTCTGCCTGATGGCTTCCTGACACCATATAGTATCATCCCCATGCCACAGAGAGAGAGAATTTGAAGTGCAGTTCAGTCCTTTGGGCCCCAGAAGGCATAAATACCCATCAAACAGCTGTGACAACGAAGATTTGCAAACATCTGCTAAAGTGATGCCACTACATATACAAACGATGTACTTTCTGGTTGTTAGAAATAGTCTCTACATTTCAATGCTGAGTTACACTCTAGGGGTAGTTTTCCCTAAAGATAAGTCTTGTAGAAAAAATGTCTGAGATTTATGGCAAGCCTTGTCAGGGATTCCTGTATTACAGTAGATATTGTTTGTTTGTTTTGGTTGTTTAGTGTTGCTTGTATGATGTTCATAATGACACTAGCATATTTTGGGTTTTGATAAGGTCTGTGTACTGATGGTATATTCTACACAGAAGTCCCCTGTCAACTTAAAAAATCGGCAGTTTTATTTGTGTGATTTTTGTTAATTTTTTGTAACATGCTTACAGCTGGGTATGTGACAGATGCAGCTTCCTGTGCACACTATCCTGAGTTTATTTTTTTTCATTTTGTTCAGTGTAATTTTCCTTTTTTTCCTCCGTATGTTTGATAACATCAGCATATGTTCTCTGCCTCAGCAGATGACCTTTAATTGTATCTCATGTTGCGAGGCTGATGCTGTATGACTGAAGATTTACCTTGAGAATGTCTCAGTAATGTTTAATGGGTCAGTCTTAACCATTCATTTTATTTAAACTGTCCATACAAAATGCTTATGGATGGTTGGTTATTTGATATATGCACCAGATGTCTGGTGCAGCTCAGCTCACAGGAGCATTGCTTTGATACCAGCTATAGGCAGTGCTCTGAGACTCACTATTCAAGACGTTTAACCATTTTGTACCAAGAGCACAAAGTCAGCCGATGGATGACTGGCTAAATCATTTGATGTGACAGATCTAAAAAAAGACACAGACATACAGAGAAGCAGTAAGAACAGTAGCACAGTTCTCACTTTTTTTGAAGTTAGATTTTTTCCATTCCAACCATGCTGCTTTTCCCAATAACTACTGACTTCTGCTATCCTCTCTGACTCCATTTTCAGGCATGCTTCTCTCAGCATACATTGTTCCAGTATTAGAATTGTCCTCAAATTTTGATATTTACTGTTGGTTTAACATGCTTCCTACTAACAATAAAACTCTTCAGGTGAAAACATTTGTAATAGGTAACATACTTTCACATATGTGCATATGAAACCCATGCTTAAACCGACATAACGACAAACTAGGGCTGTCCAACAGTACTGCACTGTCCCATTATAGGTAAAAAACCCAGTTCTAACATGTCACCTTTGCTAACAAAACTTGTAATATTAAAATGAGTAGCCATTGACTTGCCTGGACAGAAATTTCTACAGATGTTTTCACAGAATCCCAGTACAAATGAATTTTGTTAGAGGCAAGGAGCATAGACAGACCTTGACTTTATTCTCTGAACTTCTCTTGATTTTGCCTGTGAGCAGAAAATAATGTCAGTCTGGTCTTCACCAGTCAGATTACCTGAGGGAGGATTCTTTCAAACAGATTCTGCTGATTGTTATTCTGTCAAGGACATTTTCCAGAACCTGAGAGAAACAACAAACCACAGCGGTTTTCATTGTCACTATCGTGCTTGTAGGGATGGATGACATTTCCATTTTAAAATCCCAGTCTATTGTTGCTTTGTTCCATAAGGTGATTACTAGTTGCTCTGGTGTGAAAAGAAAAAAGGTGTTTGTATTTAGTCAGAATTAGTCAGAATTGTCACTCATTTTACTGGCAGCCACTGCCTTACCCTGCAGCATCTGGATAATGATTTCAAGACTTACTGATACAGCACTCCCTGATGATTCTGAGATAGTTGCTGTGAAACTGGATCTAATGTTATTCTAGTTATGACAGATTGACAGTTGAATAAATAATGTGCACTATAGCTGAAACCTCTGATGAGGTGCTACATATTGCTGCTTAGGACTTTTCATGTCAACTCACTATCCTCAGCTTTGTTCTGTCATTGAATTATAGCTGTGTCTAGGGATCAAGCTAGACATCTGCTGTTTTAAAAATTTCTGTGTTTAATCCTTCTAGGAGTTTGATTTTACTTGCTTTGAAACCATTAGACAGTTACTGACATATGACTCCTCTTTAATCAAAGTTCAGACCAGAAATTTTTCACAGAGCAAAGGCCAAAGTGACAATAACACTCGGTAATAACCATCCTGTTCTGATCAACAAGTAACTGAATAGCAGCACTGTACTGGTGAGGCCAACCTGCAGATATGTGGAACATCAAGTGAAAAATCAGATGTTACCTGACTTTTTGATGCCACTAACATAACAAGAGAGCTGTTTGTACGTTAAAATTCATCATGTCATACAATTAATTTAACAACACTGTTCGGCAGAGATCAGTAGGATGCTCTCGACCCCCACCTGTGCAAGTTGTAGTCAATAGATAGATGACAAGTAGCAATCATGGTGCTGTTTCAGTTGCCATATGACTAGGTTATTCCTAACACTGGCTGGCTATTTGCAACTTTTGTAGGGAATCCCACTGACATGAAAGGGATGTTCACTTCAGTAGCACCCAATCAGGAGCACCAAGACCAGTTTTTTAACATGAACCCAGAATGAGGCAGAGCTGGAACAGACTCACCCCGCAGAGAGGGTGTTACAAAGAGCTCTGAGCTGCAGAGATCAAGTACACGATGGAGTTCTCTTCACTTTTCAGGTCTTGTGTCAATAATGTTATGTTCAAAAATTTCAATTCCATATTTAAGATCTCCTACAGATATTTGTTCTTTCTTTTAAAAATTGCATGTTTCATCAGAAGTAAATGTCACAGACAATTTATTTTCTTTAAAAGACATTTTTGTTTTGTATCTCCAGAGTGAGAAAAACAGTATTCACTTCATAGGACTACTCCAGTGGGCGTCACTCCACATCACTGATGAACAGTGACCTCTTTATGTCCAGTTTGTGACTGATTGACTTCCAGCAACAGTCTCTACTATTTACTATTTTCTTTAGATTTCGTTGATTAAAGGTAATAGATAAAGCACAGAAGAGCCCACACAATTAGTTGATTCAATGAGAAACTTCTAATTGTCTTATCTGTGAATACAATTTCCTGCATCCTTACAGAAGAACAGAAGTTGGAAACAGTAAATGCAGAGAGCTCACTTGACTTCTGGGAACAGTATGCTTTTTCCCTTGCAACTTAAAAGGGCCTATCTTTTTTATTATGTTTTTTTTAGAAAGCAGCTCAGTTGAGAGCAGAGGACACGGATCTCTAATAAATCTGCATTTCAGCATAGTTGAATATTCTCTGAAATTACACAGAAAGTAGAGCTAAGGGCAATGCTCTATGCTTAAAGTTAGGTAACGCTGTACTAGTTTTGCATGTGCAAAAACATAATTTGAAGTTAGAAAGGGAGGTCAGGTTGAGGCTCTTTTGAAATGTAATATAAATCTGGAGGCAGTGTGTGCATCTGGAGAGGTCTGTTACTACGTTAAAAGTAACTAAAACTGTTACTCATCATCAGCATGTTTTTTATGTCCATCCTCAACCAGGTGTATGTTTGAGTGCTACATTTTCTTCTCTCTCATGAACATTACCAAGTTGGAATTGTCTTTATTTTGATTTCTACTTTCCCTTGGTGTCACCTCTTCCTTTGATTCACATACCTTGTGGGTATATAATGAACAGCTCATCATTCAAATAGAAGAAGCGACGCAATCAGTAACAGAAGTGCTTATCTTACTCTTAGGAAAATCATCCTCCCCATTTCTTGCTGATAAGCAGGAAAGGTAGAGCAATGAAAGTTTCATGGAAGAAATTCTACCTGTTATTGTGATTTTCAGATGTTATGTTTTTGCCATTTGTTACTTTACTAATGCAGCTATGTTGGAAAACAATCATGAAGGGAATTCCATATCGCCCCTGTTTCTATTTAGAGCAAGCACATTCATTTAATCTACTTCTCCCCTTGTTTTCTACTCCACTTCAAATTGCATTTTGCAAAGCAAGGTTTTCAGCAGAGGGCATCACAATGAGACAGAAAGACATTTTTGAACTTGCTCCAGGAAATTACTGTGTCAGACAGAAACTAGGAGTTATTTTAAGTACTTGTAGTAGAATTTCCTCATTCTTGTTTTGCTTCCAAAATGTTTTTCTTCCCATTTTCTTTTCTTCTTATTTTAAACATGGGTAGAAATTCTCCATCTGTGATCTGTGGACCAGCAGAGATGGGCAGAAAATTTTCTGTTGGTCTGTGGAGAAATGACTACCACCTTGAAGATGGAGACTGTTGATCTATATCACAAAATCTTTGTAAGACACTAACCCCCCATGCTCGCTTATTTCTATGGTTTATAAAGAAACATAGTAGCTTTTTTCTTTAAGTTGTTTTTCTCGTGTCAATATAGTTTGACTTATACAATGGGAGGTACTTCTCACACAACACTTACCACTAGGATGTGGGAAGATATCCTGCTCTGATCTTGCTCTGTTTCTTTATTTCTGTTATTCATCATGTGACTAGGCTACCATTTCATTATTGAAAGAAACATAGAAGTCTGAAAGGTCTTTTATATTTCAGATCTTTATTGCTTAAACATAATATATTCTGGTATATTTACCTATGTACTGATGCTGTCTGTGGTTTGTGCAGTGATTTACAAATATCTACTTGTATAAAATGATTGGATTTTTTTTCAAACATAAATTATTAATTTGACATTTTTAAAATGTCATCTATTTGCATTATTAAAGAATTCATCAATTTAAGGTAGAATTATTGTCACTCTTATGAAGATGTTATTTTTTCATCTCCTGTCAAATGTTACTATAACTTGAACAAAAAATTTACATTTAAAGAAAGAAATGTAGCTTTCTTTTATGATATGTCTTCATACGCTACCTATTATCTAGTCTCCAGAATACTAGGATGTCTAGTCTCTATGAAATATTTCTAACTTACCTGAATGGATTTTAATATAACAAAAAAAGGAAAAAATGTATGAGTTTTACATTTTTACTTGTCATTCAGAACTGATTGGTGACTGCTTAGACACATATTGAAAATTACGTCTCTGCAAAGAGTTTGTCAGCTACAGCCAGCTACATTAATGCAACTTTTAAAAAGAAAATTGTTTCAAGTCTTACAAATATAAGAAAGCAAAAAAAAAAACCTTAACCCCCCCTCTCAGTAATATTAGGAGAAATATTTGATAAAAAGAAAAAAATGAGGAATGAAGAATACTGTTCAAAAATGATACCTAGGTGAATATAGTTCGTGGGGTTTTTTTAAATTCAGAACAAAATTTTTTTGCATGTGTTCTCTATTAATTGAGATGAAGGAGAGTTGGAAATAAGCAACAGAATTTGCTTTGATTTACATATCTCAA
Organism: Apaloderma vittatum; assembly: GCF_000703405.1. Taxonomy (NCBI): domain Eukaryota; kingdom Metazoa; phylum Chordata; class Aves; order Trogoniformes; family Trogonidae; genus Apaloderma; species Apaloderma vittatum. The sequence goes on from NW_009723252.1 coordinate 90,973, forward strand.
TCAAAAATGTCATTCTTGAAGATGCTTTGTCCTTCATGTATATTTAAAATATTTTCTGTTGTAGCATTTCTCTGTAATCTTTTACCCTTCTGTTTTACATTACAAATGACGGGAACAGTTTTCTGGTTTCGTTTTCCATTCATGTCAGTTTTACAGGCACTGTGTTTGATCCACTGTGAAAGTACCTTCTTCAATATGTAGAAGGCTGACAGACTGCAAATTGTCTTTTACTCTTGGTAAAGTTAAGGGTAAAGAGGAAACCAAATTGACTATTGTTAATCTTCTTTTCCTCTGTGGTCATACACACCTTAATAGGCATTCTTTTAAGACTAGTATAACTTTAATTTCTAGATAACTGAAGGCTTTTTCAGTTTTAGTTTAGATGCTAAAACATACCTCTGATGATTATCAGTATTTCTTCTGTTGCCTTTGCTATCCCTCGTTAATATGCTGTAAAGTACAGATGCTATATTACCATCAAACCAAATTAGTGAAAAGTGCGTTATAGCCTGCAATCCAATTCACATAAAAAATTAAGTAAGAAGAAAAAAGTTCTAAGACTCATCTGTACCCCAGTGGCGTAGAAAGCTGTGTTAAGAATTAATATTGCTTTTCAAATGTACTAATATATGAATTAACAATAGTTGCTCATTATAAACCACAACTTTTATTAAATAATATGAGAAGAAAATTTGTAGACATACTTGAAAAGTTGTCACCTTCACCTTTTTGGCAGCCAAATATAGACAATGGATTAAATTTTTGATTCCAACATAGTTAATTAATTCTATTCCTTAGCATGTGAGTTACAGTGGCATGCCAACTTGCTATTATTTTGTGAAATATTTTTGAAATTTCACAAGAATTATTTGTGAAGTCAGTCAGCTATGACGAATTTTGAACCTTGGTGTGTGTTGAAATAGAATGGAGTTGGATACCATAGTGTAAGATAAATAAACCCAAAAATCAACCCTGTCCATCCCAAACATTGCTTTAATCTTTTTCTGTTTGCATTTTATCTGTTCATTTATTCCATATTTATTCATCTACCGTCAAGAGACTAAAAAATAAAATAAATCCAAGTTAGGAGCCCTGCAGACAGATGAACCTTAACTGTTCCAGTCGTGTAATATAAGATAAGCAGATAATATGTGTTTAGTTGAATTTTTCTGTAGAGTTGTTTCATTTCAGTGTGTTTCTGCCAATTTCTCAATTCAATATGGGCAACATTCACACCTTGTTAAGGCAATTTCTTTAACTATACGCCTTGTTGCCTGCCTTTCTTCACCGTATTGTCAAAATGTAAGCAGAACTGCCAAACATTGTATCTTATTTTTGGAACCACAGAAAAGAAAACCGCGGTGAAATCCAAACAAACACAGTATTCATAGATTTAGAATAATAGACTGAGTAGTGGTGTAATGATCATGGTCATGACCTACAAGGATTACCCAATCTGCAGGTGTGTAAGAGATTGACCATGGGGTGCCCAGAATTCCGGAATACATAAGGACACAGAGCATTGCAAATTACTATCAAGAAATAGAGTATATATTATAGATTACTATAAAGCAATTATGTATATATACACACATATATACAATATATACTTATAGATAAAACAAGTTGCAAAACAATCACCATGAGTAAAATAAGTATATCTTCATGATAATTTTATCAATATGCATAGCTGAATGCATTATGTGAGGTCAACAGTGCTCATCAAACTGCTCCCAGGAGTGGGGCAGACAAGTCTATTTTCATAGATGCTCTGCATCACAGAATTTGAAATCAGCCAGGCATCTCCTCGGAGGTCCAGTCTCTCCGTGAGATCTGGTACACAGAGGATTTTACAGAGAAATTTGTGCAGAGAAGCCCTCACAGAGAAACATTTTTTATGTAGATGGCAAGTTAATTTGTATATTTTTGGTGTATGTATGTAAGTGGGCATAGGACATCAGTTCCTGACTTCATTCATACAGTTTCTTTATTGTGCCAACTGCACCTTATTAAGCACATCTCATCTCCCAGTTAGTTTATCAGGATTCTCCCAGTCTCCCACTGAGCTCATTGGGGATATCATTCTCCAAAGGGCTGAGCTTGTCAAGGGAGGCTTGGGAGCTCCTTGCTAAGTAGATGTCTCTGATTGTCAGTATGTTTACTGGATTGCTTTTATGGCTCTTCACATCATCTGGGAACTGGAAAACCATAGCACACCTTGAAGGCAACGTAGGAAGATGCAAAAGCCTCTTGCTATATACCAAATAGACCTTTATTAAAAAAAAAAATCTACAAAAATTGTGTTGTATAACCCAGGCATGGAAAAGCAGGAAACATACAGACTCTTCTTCAAGAAAAGTGGTACTAATAAATGGTGGATTTTCTTTTTTTTCACAGCACTGACGTAGAAATAAAAGATATACCATTATTAATTATTCTACAGATGTAGTTCTTCCTGCTTTCCTTTGGGGTTTGTCAGGGCATGTAGCCTTTCATTTGGCATCCACTGAGCTTAATATTGCTGAAGGACTATCAGTTCATTATCAAAATGGATTTTCCCTTGTATCATAAAACTGTTAAAGAAAATGCCTTTTTTTTTTCTATTAGCAAAGATGCTAAACTTCACTCGTTCAGCCTTTCTCATAAAAGGCTTGTAGCAAATTTAAATGAATATTTTCCATTTAAAGTTAATTACTTTAAAAGAACAGAATATTGACATTACTGTGGCAGAATTTCTATTGTTTTCCCTAACCCAGGACTAATAAAGCATTTAAATTATTAACCCAATAATAATGTTTCTACTCAAGTGTATTTAAAAAAAAAAGTGAAAAAACAAACAAAACATCCGCTACAAAATATCAGGATTTGATCTTTTAACAGTGTGTTGTCCCTTTTTAATAATGTGAACACTGCTAAGTTAAGTTAAAAGTTAGAGATTCAGACCATGTTTAACCTTCACCAGGAGAAACCCTTGCGGCTACTGTAGCAAAAGAATCCAGTCTTTGCTTTACCAACCCTGTACACTAATGCAAGGGTTTTATCCTCTTAAAATATAAGGTTCAACAAGTAAGGCTGTACAATAATCAGATTTTGTCCCTGCTCTAAGCAATTGCACTTTTGTTTTATGTCTTTCCGTTTGTAGCATGTGAAGAAAGAAAAATTTCAGACCAAGAAACTTTTTTTTTGTAGTCAAAAAACCACTACAAGCTGATAAGGAGATGCTAGGGTTACTGTGTGCAGGAACAACGGTTTTCAGCATCTTTATATATAATATAGGCTCCCTAAATGCTGTGCTGTAACAGATGCAGTTGGTTAGCTCCACATTCACCTACTTGAAAATGATGGAATTTTCTCTTGGGATCAGAAGCTGTACTTCAGGCAGACTGGCCTTTCTATCAGTCTTGGGACCTTATTTCTGGGGAAGACAAGGACTCTCAAATGCACTTGAAATTCGTTGCAAAATGGGAGAACAAAAGAGGTTCAGGTATTTATATCAGCCAGAACATCACATTTTCATTATTTGCTTTGGAGAAAATGACATTCATATGTCTTATTTTCTCCTTTTTTTTCCCCCCCGTATTCTGATTTTGATTTTTGTTTGTTTGTTTGTTTTCCCCTAGTGCCTTGTGAGAATTTTATCCTCATCCAAAAGGATAAATTCCATAGGTCAAGAGGCATTCAGGGAGCTATGTGTTTTCTTCTGCTTTCTTGATGAAGATTGCATTCAAAGAGGGAACTTAATATTTTAGAAATAAAGAAGAGCATGAGAGTTCACAACATCTGTGTATGTATAGCTATTTTAGTAGTATTAGTATTTATTCTGATTTTTTTTCAGAACACATATCTGAATTGTTTAGTTACTATGATAGCAAGAGCTTAACTTTCAGTTGCTTTTCAAGGAGGATACAGTCAATAATCAAATCTTTAAAAGTACTATCAATGACTAATAGCTTTATAATAATAAAAAAACCCCATACCACAGCATTTGAAAAAGAGTGTAGAGTATCTACTTGTGGTACTATGATAGAAGAAATAATTTTGATGCTGTATAGTGACAGTCCATTGTATCTCCTCAATATTATTGCCTCTCTACTGTTCTCATGTCTCTTTTTGGGACATAATGCCTGTCTTACTTAAAACAAATCAGACTTCAGTAAGGCCACAGTTTCTTTCTAGAATAAAAAAAGTAAAACTTGTATTCAGAAAGCAAACTTGTCTGAATAGGCACCATATTTTTTTGATGCCAAACTCCATTTCTCTTAAAAAACAAATGCAAACCCAAACACCTATGGGTTTCACCCCTCGAGACATTGTTTTTTTCCTGTGCATCATCATTTAGAAATGAACATGCTTAATAATGCTGTTTACTTGTCATCATTCTGGTAGGCTTACTTCAAATTTCAAAGTCATACTACAGGGAATTCTCTCTGTAGTCTTTGAATATTATTTCTCTGCATTGATCTATGAAGTTTACTTACTTTTTGAATTTCAGCAAGAAAAGGGGAGGCAAAACCTTACTATAAACATGCACGGTCTGATGTGGTAAAAGAATGGGAAAAAGTTGTGAGTCACTCTCTTTTCACAGAGGCATACAATCTATGTGTACACTACTTTTGGGAGATACACATTAAAAAACACTTGTTCGGCATCCTACTGAATTTGATGAGTTTTAAAATGCTGCAATAGTGGAGGAATAGGACAGAGAAGTCTGGAAAGATGTTACAGTCTCTGAGAAGGATGCCTTCTTATACCCTGGATACTTTTGTAACGGGCACAGGAAATCTCACTTGGAAGTAATCTATTTGTCAATAGGAGAATAAGTGTATTTAATTAAGTACGTGTGCAGATGCCCTTCTTATGTTTGTTTCTGTTCTCTTAGCAATATAAGATAAAAGCAGGGAGAATAATACTTGTCAAAATGGACAAGAATGAGATAAGAATGTTCATATCTTTCTTTGTATCTTTACAACTGTAGCTTTCTCCCTTTTCTCCTCCTCCACTGTCCTGATTCAGTCTTAATTATTTGGTTTTCTAATAGAGAATTGCACAAGTTGCTTCAACAGATAAGGAAGTACGTCTACACCTCTAATTTTCTATTTAATTCTAACTATTAGAAGATTCAGGAATCACTCAGATGGTATGATGTAAGTGTCATGATGTGACAAACTAGTGGAATTTGGTAGGAGTTATAAAGAAGGGAAACTTAAAACTGCAGACTTTGTCTGTTTCATCGGTTTAGACAAACATTCCAGAATTATCTTCTGGCACACTGTTATCTCTGGAAACCAAGAGCTTTATACTGTTCTCCAAAATTGCAGTGCCATAGGAAAGTGAGTGAATAATCTCAAAAAAGATATAGAATTATTATTTTTCTTCTGTTCTTTCTCATGCAAGTGATAACTTCACAGAGCATGAAGAAAGTTAAATTCCATCTGGTCTACATTGAGTTCTGCCCAGTAGGAAGGAAAAAAGCTTATCCCCCAAAGCCAAAAGATCTTCTTAGAAATAAAGTTGAATGTTCTCTTTCTCTTTGAAGAATGTGGTAAGAGTAATACTCAGATAAAATCCACTCTTTGATAAGACTTTAAACCGTAAGAAGAGCTAGTCATCAGACTCTTCACCAGTTGGCAGATAGACAGGAACAAAACTTTCCCCAAGACATTGGATGAATGGGTACAGAAGGGGGAACAAAACAGGGACAGAACCTTTCTCGTTCTTTAATTTTACAATAAGGCTCTATTTTCAATTCAGTACGTCACAGTATGTCATTATCAGGTAAGGATGTATTCTGCTCTTAAGCAGAAGTGTAGCTTGGGAGTTCTGACTTTTGATTGACATACTACAGTACAGACAAATAAAAAACTATTCTGAAATGACATTTGATAGCTTGAATGTAATAGTTTTAAGTAGTAAATGCACATGAATATGAATGAAGTTATGAGACAAGCTGAAAATACATCTTTATGCATGAATTTTAAATGTATGTGCAGATTAGTTATAAATGGTTTCATTGTGCCCCAAATTAGTTCTGCCTGAAGTAATTAGAAAATATTTTGGACTTCAGTCTAAGAAATGGTTAATTATTAATATCTTGGAAAAGAAAAGGAAACAACTGGTGATTTCAACTTCCTGCAGTATTTATTGATAAAAACCTTATTTTCTGAATATTCAAATACTTAGTAATATACTTAGTATGCCCCCACCATAAGAGGGACATGGATCTGTTGGAGCATGTTCAGAGGAGGGCCACAAGGATGATCCAGGGGCTGGAGCACCTTTGCTACGAGGACAAGATCCGGGAGCTGGGATTGTTCAGCCTTGAAAAGAAGACTTCGGGGGGACCTAATAGCTGCCTTCCAATACCTGAAGGGAACCTACAGGAAGGCTGGGAAGGGACTTTTTACAAGAGTGTCCACTGATAGGACAAGGGGAAATGGATTTAAGTTGAAGGAGAATAGATTCAGATTGGACCTTAGGAAGAAATTCTTCAGTACGAGGGCAGCAAGACTTTGGAATAAATTGCCCAGAGATGTTGTGGCTGCCCGCTTCCTGGAGGTGTTCAAGGCCAAGTTGGATGGAGCCTTGAGTATCATGATCTAGTT
>NW_009723252.1:97595-98229 GCF_000703405.1 Apaloderma vittatum
ACTAGATGATCTCTAAGGTCCCTTCCAGCCTAGGCCATTCTATGATTCTATGATTCTATGATATAAGTTGTAGAAAAACAATTCATTGCTTACTACTGCTACTCAGGTAGAGTTTTTATTTATTCTGTGCTAAAATATATTAAATGAGTAAATTTAATTTCTGTGCAGAAATGGAGGTCATTCATACACTTTCATAGTGCTGAATACTTAACCTTGTATTCACCCCAAAGCTTACCATAACGACATCCAGACCTACTGAATGGAGGAACCAATATGTCTTGGGTTTGAGCCTGGTGGGGGTTGTTTTGGTAAAAGTGGGGGTAGATTCGTGTGAAAATTCGAGAGCCTCTCTCACCTCCAGGCAGGAGTTGGATCTGCCTCTGGCCAGGGCCAGGCCAATCAGTGCCTCTGCCATCAAGGTATTTCAGAGGCACCCCATTGTTCTATCTCATTCTTTTGGTTTTGTCTTGTTTTGAGTTGTTCTGTCTTTAATGTTGGGCAGTCTTCCTGTTGGAGGAGGGGAAGGTGAGAGCAGAACAAAGGAATGTCACCCTGAGAAGAAAGAGGAGGAGAAGAGTCCCAGAGGAGAAGGAGAAGGAGGAGGAGGAGAAGAGTCCCAGAGGAGAAGGAGAAG